>NC_138730.1:43735334-43953938 GCF_965113295.1 Leuciscus leuciscus
AACCGTAATCATCTCACGCTCGAGCGATCTGTGCCCACACAGAACAGATGCTTTCATCTGTGCAGAGGATGACCTTTAGTCTGGGTGCTGTTCTGGGCTCAGGGTTTGCCTTTCATATCCTAATGAAACTAATGATGTGACCAGCAGGAAGTTGATCTGAGACCAGTGCGCTCTGATGCTTTATGCAAATGTGTCCGGGGTCACTTCCCCTCCGACAAACAGCTACTGATCACTATTAACTGAGTTTAAATCCCTCTCTTCCCCTCTTGCTTTGATTTATTCAAACTTAGCATGGATTTGTATAATTCATATAATTCTAATTATACTGATAGTGTATGATATCAATATTAAAGTTATGTAGTACTACAATATCTAATATTATATAGTAATGTTAATATTATTTGAAATGTATATGTATGTATGTATATATATAGACAGTGAGAGAGAGAGAGTATATATATATATATAGAGAGAGAGAGAGAGTGTGTATATATATATATATATAGACAGTGAGAGAGAGAGTATATATATATATAGAGAGAGAGAGTATATATATAGACAGTGAGAGAGAGAGAGAGAGAGAGATAATATATATATAGACAGTGAGAGAGAGAGTATATATATATAGAGAGAGAGAGAGAGAGAGAGAGAGTGTATATATATATATATAGACAGTGAGAGAGAGAGTATATATATATAGAGAGAGAGAGAGAGTATATAGACAGTGAGAGAGAGAGTATAGAGAGAGAGAGAGAGAGAGATAATATATATATATAGACAGTGAGAGAGAGAGTATATATATATATAGGGAGAGAGAGAGAGAGTATATATATATAGACAGTGAGAGAGAGAGAGTATATATATATATATTTATATATATAGAGAGAGAGAGAGAGAGAGAGAGAGAGAATATATATATATATAGACAGTGAGAGAGTATATATATATATAGAGAGAGAGAGTATATATATATAGAGAGAGAGAGAGAGAGAGAGAATATATATATATAGACAGTTAGAGAGTATATATATATAGAGAGAGAGAGAGAGAATATATATATAGACAGTGAGAGAGTATATATATAGAGAGAGAGAGAGCGAGAGAGAGAGAGTATATATATATATATATATATATAGAGAGAGAGAGAGAGAGAGAGAGAGAGAATATATATATATATAGACAGTGAGAGAGAGTATATATATATATATATATAGAGAGAGAGAGAGAGAGAGAGAGAGAGAATATATATATAGACAGTGAGAGAGTGTATATATATATAGAGAGAGAGAGAGAGCGAGAGAGAGAGAGTATATATATATAGAGAGAGAGAGAGAGAGAGAGAGAATATATGAAGAGTTCAGATGCAAAAGCCTCTAAGTGCCATCTGAAATTTTCTTCTAGAATGATCATTTTTATAAAGCTTGTATATTTAAGTTCAGTAATTTCACTTAAATGACAATTAATAGGTCATTTGCATTGCCATTTAAGTGAAATTATTGAACTTAAATATACAAGCTTTATAAAAATGATCATTCTAGAGGAAAATTTCAGATGGCACTTAGAGGCTTTTGCATCTGAACTCTTCATATATATATAGACAGTGAGAGAGTATATATATATATAGAGAGAGAGAGTATATATATATATATAGAGAGAGAGAGAGTATATATATGTATATATAGATAGTGAGAGAGAGAGAGTATATATATATATATATATATATATATAGACAGTGAGAGAGAGAGAGAGTATATATATATAGAGAGAGAGATAGAGAGCGAGGGAGAGAGAGAGAGAGAGAGAGGGAGAGAGAGAGAGAGAGAGAGAGAGAGAGATAGAGAGAGAGAGATAGAGAGATATATACATGTATGATTTATATATATATAAATGCTACCGTAATGCATACATGCAGGCCCTATATATGCAGCTTTCATGGTGTGTGTAGCGTGTCTTGAGTTATAATACACCCTGTTTCTCCTCACTGACCACGTCAGATACTACTGTAGGTGAACACACACACACATTTATATATACAATAACACCATACACTCGCCCAGCATCCACTCTCCTATTGATTTGATTTTTACTCTGACCGCCTATTGACCTTTGTAGCTTCTAAACTGTGTGTGTGTGTGTGTGTGTGTGTGTGTGTGTGTGTGTGTGTGTGTGTGTGTGTGTGTGTGTGTGTGTGTGTGTGTGTGTGTGTGTGTGTGTGTGTGTGTGTGTGTGTGTGTGTGTGTGTGTGTGTGTGTGTGTGTGTGTGTGTGTGTGTGTGAGCAGTATCTTGGAGTCTCTGGAACAGACAGTAGTAGACATGGCAGACTAATTTATCATTGCTGCATGGGGCCACAATGCACAAAGCACTGCAAAAGAGACAAAAGCTCTCCTGGGCCCGTGCTGTCCCACACACACTCCGTGCACATGCAGATTCCGGCTCCATAAAGAGTAAATATTTGCTCCAGCTGTGCTGTGATGTGACTTTCTGCAACATTAAATGCAAATACAGTCATTACCTGTTTAGCTAGCAGTAAAGTCCTGTACGAACACAATACCCTGAGTGTCGAGTTTTATAGGGCAGAATTTCACAGCTTCTTTTCTTTTCTTTTTTTTTTTATCTAGTCTTGCGACTAGAGAAGACTTTTGACTGTCAGCATAAAATTCTGTCCTATTTGCAGCTTTTTCGTTCTAAGAACTGCACTCTACAGGAGTCTTTGCCCAAGTGACTTAATTAAGTTGCATGATTATCATAGGTATAAAAAAAAGAAGTTATTTTTTTGTCTAGAAGTTGTCACAAACAGGATAATTCATCCCAAAATTAAAATTTGATCATTTACTCACCCTTGTGCAATTTCACACCTTTATGACCTTCGTTCTACTGTAAAACACACAGGGCCCTATTTTAAAGGAACCGTATGTAAGAAATGTATTTCAATTAATCATAAAATGGCCCTGATATGTCACTAGACATTAATAAATCATGTTCATTTCAAATACTTATATCACTGACAACAGTAGTCCGTCCAGGATATTGTCATTTTAAAGTGAAGTTGCAGCCCTCAACTGATGTTGATGTTGTCATGTTGTGTTTTGGCCTGATGCTCCACCCTCCACCTATCTACCAATCACAAAGTCAGTAGTGTTTCGGCATCCGGGTTGCCAGCTCTGCTCTAGTTACCACAGCTACGTGTCAGCCTACGTTCCTGCTGGATCCTGCAGCCTAACTGGCAACCTGGAGTCAAGGGGGAGGGGGAGGGGATACACCGCTCTACAGTAATTTGAAAGTGATTGCAGTACCAGTTTTGGCCACAATCTTACATACGGTTCCTTTAATGATCTAAGCGCATGGTCTGAAGCGCAAGTGCTCTTAGGGCGAGTCCGAATCCACTTTTGCTAGTTTAAAGACGGGTAAACTGGTCGGTGCGCCCGGCGCATGGTCTAAAAGGGTTGTCCCTACTCTCTTAATGAGTAATGGGTGTGTTTTGGATGTAACGTGCAATAAACCAATCAGAGTCTCATCTCCCATTCCCTTTAAATGCCAGTTGCGGTCGCGCCATGGCGGATTCACTATTTACATGCCGGAATTTGCAAGCGGAAAAAACTGAACGGATCTGCGCGTGCGCGAGGTTAAAGCGCGTAAGCAGACCATCTACGGGACAAAGTGTACGCACGTTGTGGATCCGCCTATAGGCGCATATTACATACGCGCTCTTTAAATAACAACAACAAAAAATTCCGCCATTGACTTTAGACAACGTGGCGCAGGACGTGAAAATGATAAGCATCAGGCTTAAACTAACAAAAAACACTTGTGTCACACCTGGCGCTGCATTGTGCCGGATGTATGTGTTACGAACTGCTCCGAGACACGAAGGTTGAGATCCAAATACAGCTTTAATTAAGGGGCAATCCAGACACGTAAACCAATTTACAGGCAATAGGTCAAAACACAGGTAGGCCGCCCAAACTAACAAACTAACAAACAAACAAACAAACAAACAAACAAACAAACAAACAAACAAACAAACAAACAAACAGGCATGAAACCAGGGAAAACGCTCGGAAATGCAGTGCAACAACATACAAAACTTCACAGTGAGTGAATGAGTGAAAATGGTATAAATAGGCTGAGACTAACAGGGTGATGAGACACAGGTGAATGCAATCAGTGATGATGAGTCCGGGCAGTGAGTTATGGGAAATGTAGTTTGTGAGGGAGTGATAATAGTCTGGTGTGGAGTGCCCTCTAGTGGCTCTCAAGGGCACTCCAGCTGGTGAATGTTACAGTATGATAGGGCCCAATCAATGTCTCTGTTTTTTTTTTTGTTTTTTTTATACAATGGAATTCAATGCGGTCCCATGTTATTTTGGACCCCATTGACTTTTAAGCTATTTGAACAGCTTAGACCTTCTTCAAAATATCTTCTGTCATGTTTCACCGAAGTATGAAAGTCATTCAGGTTTGGAACAACATGAATGTGACTGTTGTTATTGTTAACTAAAACTATTAAAAATTGATATTAATAAAGGACACTGGGCTCTTTTTTTACGACTTTGCAAAGGGAAGTAGTATTTAGTATATACTATTTTAGTGTTTGTCCATATTTTGAATGAGCTTTTTTTATATATTAGAATTTTTGTTTAAGTTTTAGTAATTTTGTAATGAGATTTTTACATTTTTTATTAGTTATTTAATATTTCTATTCCGCTTTATTTCAGTTTTAGAAATTGTAGTAGTCAAATACTTCTTTATTTCTGTTAGTTGACAGTAAGTAAAAACATTTCTTATTTACATTTTACTTTTTACTTTTATTTTTTGTTTTTTTATTAATAAAAAGAAGGAATTTTCTGTATTAATTTGCACTGGTGTTTAATCATATTTTGAATCATGCATTTATTTATGTTTTTCTACACATATTTTTTCTCACAGTGTAAAATAGCACTATATAAGTAATAAAAAAAAAAGACAGACTCTCTTTAAAACATGAACAGCTGGCAATAAGCCTCTGTATAGTAGCATGTGCTGGTCGTGTTTTTTGAAGCATAAATGAGCACATTGTGTGTGTGTTTGTTGTAAAGGCCCTCGAATGAATCTCTAACTCTGCTGGTTGAATTTCATGTTTCACATTAGCGTAAAAGAGTAGCTCTTTCCTTCAGAAGTCTGATTTATCTCAGTGTTTCACTGAGCGTGTGAATTCACGTTCAGTTGCTGTCAGGTGTTTGGATGTGAGAGCCGCTCTGTGTTATTAACACTCTCTGACTCACTGTCACACATTTCTCTCTACGCTCATTCTACACTCCTCCTTTATCACTTTCCTTTTCTCAATCCCGCTGGAAAATCCAGCTAAAACCAGACTGGCGATAGCTGCATTGCGTAGCACTGCATAATAACCGGTTTCTAGCTGACCAGGGTTTGTCATTAACTCCTTTAATGACCTTGTTTGAGATCCATCAATCAGAGAAGTTTCGGGGAATAAAGCTTCGTAGATGACATAATCAAATGAGATGCTATAGCAAGTTTGTATTTCTTTATTTTCAACAATGTACACGACCATTTAAACATTTGAGGTCATTAAGATTTTATAATGTTTTTGAAAGAAGTCGAAGGCTGCATTATTTGTTAAAAAATACAGTAAAAACACTGTAAATTTGAGAAATATTATTGCAATTTAAAAATAACTGTTTTCCATCGTAATATATTGTAAAATGTAATTATGTGATCAAAGCTGAATGTTCAGCATCATTACTCCAGTCTTCAGTGTCACATGATCCTTCAGAAATCATTCTAATATGATGATTTGCTGCTCAAGAAGCATTTCTGATTATTATTCATGTTGAAATCAGTTGTGCTTCATATTTTTGTGAAATACATGATGCATTTTTGTCAGGATAAAAAAAAAATATATATAAATATAAATGTATTGCACTTTTGATCAATTTAATGCATCCTTGCTGAACGAAATAAATTATTTATTTAAGAAAATCATACTGACCCCCTCAGATTTATCTTATATTCACAGTCATAATTGATCAAACAAAATCATACAGTTTTTTTTTGTTTGTTTTTTACAATTTCTTCAGACCCCTCAGGCTATTTGAGAAGGATCTCTAGTTTAAGAAATTCTAAGCCAGCCAGGATCTATAATATTCCTTATAATGACCTGATTTTTCCTGCAGGACCCTTAATCAAGATGATCTGCGAGTTTAACCAGGCCCAAACACCTGAGATACTCAGAGACTTAGGGCCCTATCTTACACCCGACGCAATGCAGCGCCAAGCGCGACGCAAGTGTGTTTTGCTAGTTTCAGCCCTACGCAGTTATCATTTTCACGTCCTGCGCCACGTTGTTTAAATAGCAAATGCATTTGCGCACATTTGTGCACCCATGGGCGTGCTGGTCTGAAAACGAGGTGTGTTCTGGCGCATTGTTGGCGCGATGCTATGTTGAGGAACAGAAATAGACCGAGCCATTGACCAACTGAAACTTGGTCTAAAGTCAATGGCGCAATATATATATTTTTTTGTTATTTAAAGAGCGCGTTAGTAATGTGTGCCTATAGGCGGGTCCACAACGCACATACACTCACACAAACATGGCAAATATTTAAAATAGAAGGATTACAATGTAAAAGATTATTATTGTGTACATAAAGATATGGTGGAATCCGGCTTGTCCCGTAGATGACAAGCTTAGCTTGCGCACTTTTACCTCGCGCACGAGCAGATCCGTTTGCGCTCTGGAGACGCGTTCGGTCTTTCCACTATCAAATTCCGTCATGTAAATAGCGAATCCGCCATGGCGCGAGCGCAACTGGCATTTAAAGGGAATGGGAGATGAGACTCTGATTGGTTTAACGCATGTAAATCCCAAAACACACCCATTACTCATTAAGAGAATAAAGACAACCCTTTTAGACCATGCGCCGGGAGCGCCGACCATTTTTCCCGTCGTTAAACTAGCAAAAGTGGATTCGGACTCGCCCTGAGTGAACTTGCGCCCTGCGCTTTAGACCATGCGCTTAGATCGTTATAATAGGGCCCTTAAACCAGTTTGGACTTGAAACCGGCTACTATGTTCCAAAATACAGCTATCATTTTAAGCTGGTTATTCTCTCTGGATTTTCCAGCAATAAACAGGAGTGTTACGTAAGACCAGACAGCACAGAAATACATGATGTGTTTGATTTAACTCGGACTCGGATGCTTTTTTCTTTCTGTTCGACTGTAGATCAGACATTAAAGAGCCCAGTCCTCAGAGAGACCAACACACACCCTTCAAAGTCTACAAATCACACTGAACACAACACAAAACACAACAGTCAGGAGAGATGATGATGTTTCTCTGGCTCTCTCATACCTTTGTATTTCTGTGTGATTTCATCATGAGTGCTATATATCCAGTTTAACACCTGAACCAGTTTTCCTTATGCAAAACAGAAGCTCTGACATTCTGAAAACATTTAGATTTTCACAGAAGAAATGCTGTAAATTATAACATAAAGGTTAATTTTCAAGTGAACTATTCCTTTTCCAAACACCTGCTATTCCACAGTTTGACTGACAGTAAAGTTGAAGCGTGTTGATTTGTTCAGTATTAGACACAGCCAGCAGCGCGTCAGACATTTTCATAATCATGCTTTTTTGTTTGTGAGGCTTTGCGTTATTGTGTTGAAACCTGTCAGTTACCTGAAGCAATATTAAGCACATGTACAGTAGTAGACTAGCACTACCGTTGAAAAGTTTGGGGTTGGTGACATGTTTTTAATGTTTCTGACATTAAAAACATTGGTTGCTTCTTCTCACCAAGGCTTCATTTATTTGATAAAAAAAATACAGTAAAAACTGTAATATAGTGAAATATTACAATTTAAGATAACTGATAAAATTATATTTTAGTATATTTTAAAATGTAATTTATTCCTGTGATCAAAGCTGAATTTTCAGCATCATTACTCCAGTCTTCAGTGTCACATGATCCTTCAGAAATCATTCTAATATGATGATTTGATGCTCAAGAAACATTTATTATTATTATCAATGTTGAAAACGCTTCTTTTTTTTTTTTTTTTTTTTGGTCCCCATGAGAATAACAGTTTATAAATCATACTAGGCGATGTTAAAAAAAAATGCAGGGTAGGGGATAGAATATACAGTAAAAACAAATCATTATATCTATGGAAAGTCCCCATAAACCATGAAAACACAACATGTGTGTCTTTGTGTATAGGTTTGGCTTTACTTGTGAGGGCCAAATGTCCTCACTTATATACTAAAGTATTATGAAAACCAACTAGTGAGGAAATTTTACTGGTCCTCACTATTTAAAAAGGCTTATAAATCGCCAAAACATGTTTGTATTTAAATCTAGTGTTTTGCACATGTTTCTGTGATGAAGGGCAATAGAAAATATCATAACCTGATCAATGGAAATCAATGTCCTCACTAATATAGTGAAACAAACACGTGCGTGCGTGCGTGCGTGCGTGCGTGCGTGCGTAAGTGCGTGCGTAAGTGCGTAAGTGCGTGTGTGTGTGTGTGTGTGTGTGTGTGTGCAATTCACTTAGAATTCAGTCTGAACACGTGTGTGTGTGTGTGTAGAAACCCCAGATCATGACTGAATTTGCCCTCAGGCATAAACTGGTGTTACATCCACAGTGTGCAGAATCAATATCAGCTGTCAGCACATTCTGACATGGAATCAATTACGATGTAGAATCAATGTGGAAAAGTGAGTTGAAACAGCAAAATATCATTAAAACTGCCGTAATTAAAAGTGATTGCAGCTTGTGAAGTTCAGTTTCAACATGACGCTAGTCTCGGATCAGTGATGTTTGTGTCCGTCTCAGGTCTGAGCTCTCCTCCAGCTAATCTGGGCTCCTCTGGCGTCCCGAGCCTCGTGACTCCCATAGTTAACGGATTCAGCGGGATCCCTCACCAACCCAACGGTCATCCAGTCGAGGCCATGTACACCAACGGCCTGCAGTCGTACTCCACCCAGAGCCCGAGCGCAGCCGACACGCTTCAGCAGGCCTTCACCGGAGTCCAGCAATACACAGGTGCGCACACACTTTTGTGTTTAGGAGATCTCACTTATGTTTCATCTAAGTGTCAATATTTCCCCTAAAATCCCATTGAACTCAAAAGAGTCAATAGTTGTCGTCCAGTAAGAGTAAAGAGCTTAAAAACTCATTTGGAGCAGCTCAGCTCATTTGATGCGTTCATATTGACTTTTGATTGCAGACTTTATCTTTGCGAATTTAAGACATTGCTGATATCTCTTCCGAAACTCTAGAGGAGACACGTGTGAGATTACCGGGCTCTCTTTCTCAGGAGAAACATCTGAGACTCTCAGTTTGTTCTCCAATTAATCTCAATGTCTAGGAGAAACAGGGTTCGTACAAGGTGCTTGAAGTACTTGAATTTGACTTTTTGAAATTGAAGTCCTGGAAAACCCTAGCCTGGGAAAACCCAGACAACTTCCAGCAAATTTAGATTTGCTCTGCAAGTAGTCTGGCAAAGAGCTCATTCAAGCCCATTTCTAATCCCTCGAAATCGCGGCACCAATCAGAAAAGTTGAGGCGGGCTTTACACGATGACGATCGCTCTGATTGGTTTTAGGTCTATCCAATTGCGCCCAGAGGCATTTGAGCGACGTCCGTTGGTGAAGCGCAGCAACTTCTAAATGCATTATTATATTAAAATTGCAAACACATGAGGACAGTCTCCATGAAAGACCCACTGGCAGATGAACGTGCTGCTACACTTCTCTCCGAAACGGTCGGAAATGAAATTAGATTGAATAGAGGATTTGAACTGTGACAAGATGATTGACAGGGCAGTTTACGTGACAGGACGCACGCGACAGATCCGTCCGATAAAGATGACGAAGTAGTATGTCCCAAAGCTTGCCTACTTTTTTGCTACACATTCAAAAGTAAATACCTTTTCTTCACAAAAAGAGTGCATACTTTTATGGCGTAGTGTAACTTAGGGACGCAGCATATGGCTTTACACGATGACGATCGCTCTGATTGCTTTTAGGTCTATCCAATTGCGCCCAGAGGCATTTGAGCGACATCCGTTGGTGACGCCCCTTTGGAAATGAGTTATTAATGAAGCTTTGCCAGACCATAACTCAGTTACTACTGAGAATGGTCTGGTTTTAACCAAGCTAGGAAAACCCTTAAAAACAGCGATATTTATGAAAAGGTACACTCTCAGAAAAAAAAAGGTACAAAAGCTGTCACTGTGGCGGTACCGTTTCAAAAGGTACACCTTTGTACCTAAAGAGTGCATATTAGTCCCTCAAAGGTACATATTGGTAACAAACGTGAACATATTAGTACCTAAATGGTACATATTAGAACCCTTTTGAAAAGTACTGTCCATATGACAGCTTTTGTACCTTTTTTTCTGAGAGTGATACTTGAATTATTAAAAGACATGTGAAATTATTGCTTACTTTTATTGATAAAACAATCTTTTCACACAAAATTAACGCCGCAGTCATTTCGCATTGGCTGTGAGCGTGATATTGCTCATAAATATCCACGGATATGATAGTGTTTTCATTCTTCAGGTCAATCATATATTCATGAGAGAAAAAATCAGTTTGAATAAAGAAATATCTTTGTCATAGTATCCCGTTCAATGGTTAAAGTTACCACAGTCACTGCATGTGCTGCACTTTATATGTATCATTTTGGTTTATCAGTTTAACTTTTTTTAGAATTTGAAAGAAAATAAAAGATATTCTTTGATAAATGAGATCTCTGATTGTAGTCCTTGGACACCAAAAAAGTAGCGCTTGAAAAGTCCTTGGATTTTATTTTACAGTATCTGTACGAACCCTGGAGAAACAATTGAGGTATTTTGAGATATAGATATTGTGTTTGAGATTCAGTGTATCTTTATGTTGAGATCTCGTCTGAAACTGGGGTCTTATTCTCAGGAGACTCTCTATTTGTTCTCCATTTAAGGTCATATTTGTCCAGGAGAAACCATAGATATTATGTTTGAAATGTCATGTATTCTTTCCAAACCTGAGCACAGTTTGAGACATTTCTTCAGAATCATTTGCTCTCCATTTAATCTGCTTTTTAGCAGAAACAACTGAGATGTTATAGAGATCTGATTTGTGTGTGTGTTTTTTTTATTATTATTATTCCATAGAGTAGATAGACACAAATGTCACTTTCATAGGAAAAAAAAATAACTTTGCTCATGGAGTGTTATTGCTGGTAGGTGACTTTGCTGTGATTGAAACCTCAGGTTGTATTCGAATTTCCTAGATATTACATCTATCATACGGATGCCTAGAGATCTGTCATTTTAAATCAGTTTGATATATGATGAACATGCTTTCAGATTTCATTGCACTGTGATCCTGTCATATTTCATTAGCATATAAAGGTTAACCTTCGTCTTGTCCTTATTCTTGCCTCATCTCTCCCCCCCTCTTCCCCCCTCTCCCCCCCTCTCCCCCCCCCCCCCCTCTCTCTCTCTCTCTCTCTCTCGTATGATTACGCTTATGACTCCAGCCATATATCCTGCCACAACACTGACCCCTATAGGTCAGACACTGCCACAGCCTGCTCAGATCATCCAGCAACAGCAGCAGCAACAGCGAGAAGGTTCGTGACAGATACATCACAGATATCCTTCATTCATTTCACTAAACTACAATGAGCCAAAGAAATTCAGATCAGCATCAAAGGGTCAACCACTTTCCTGTGTAGATTTTACAACTAAAGTTCGTTTTTAGAATCTTCATTTTTAGTCACGGGAGAGGGAGGGGAGACAAAGTAACGCTTTTTGACTTTCTCAGTTTGTGTAAATCTACTTAGGGTTCAGAGTATTTATTTTTTTCCCACATTAATTTCCCACATGTCTAGTACAATTATGTGGTTTTGTTTTATTAATACAGTATATACTTTTTTCTTGATATACCCGAAAGAATGGAAGTGAAATGTGACAACATGCCCCATAGGTGGGGTTCATTGTAACATGACCATATGACAGCTTAAAATGCTATCTGATCTAATCAAAAAAATATACAAGACAAACTAAAATATTTTCTCAATAAAATACAATTAATAACTTTTTCATATAAAATAATGGCATTTTTTAATAATTAAATATAAACTCATTTTTGAGTTTTGACTACGAACACTGGAAAACACAGCTATACAACATAGTTCAAAACATATTAATAAATAGTCATTTCTGAACATTGACTCTCTTTTTTTCACCTTTTTCTCATGTTTTCTCAATAGAATTCATAAAAGTATAGAATAGAATAGTGTGACAACATGCCCCGCCTGCATAACTGGGATTTAAACCCTGCTAGTGTCTTCTACCAGTTAGCGAAGCATTAAAGAACCATATCAACTGTTAAATAACGTATTGGAGATTAAAATAGTATCAGATTTGTCTCATTTGAAATAAACACAAAAAATAGAGATGAAAAATTAACTTAAGAAATTTACTTTTGCTATGGTTTAATAAATGTCTATGGATATCTTCCAAAAAATATTTAATTTTGGCGCAATTTTGTTCTCTATATAGTGTTGATATGGCAACTAGTAAATACACCAAGTTTTGTCATGCTAGCATGTGTGGAAGTATTTACAACAACAAGTGTGTTACAACTACCCCTGTGTTACTTTGTGCCCCGCTCTCCCCTACATCACCATCAGGTGTTTCCTGATTGGCTCGTCACACTTGAACTTTGTAAATGTCACAAATCCTAAAAGATGAGAAGAAAATCTCAGTGGAGCATGTTATGATTTGTTTAATTGTGTTGCCTGCGCATATAAAATGCATTTGTTGCCTATTTCACTAATGCACTAAATACATTTACATTTACATTTAGTCATTTAGCAGACGCCTTTATCCAAGGCGACTTACAAATTAGGACTAAATTCAGCGAGTCATCATAAAGAGGCAAGAGCAACAACAACGCAGGAAGTGCTCAAAATACGAAGTTCAGGTATTATTCAGAGTAGCATAAGCCTGATAAGTGGTGTTTCGATGTGTGGTGTTTTTTTTGTTTTGTTTTGTTTTTTTTCTATAAGGTTAAGTGCTCACGGAAGAGATTGGTTTTCAGCTGTTTTTTGAATGTTGTCAGGGATTCTGCATTCCGGATGAGGGTGGGGAGAGCGTTCCACCAGCATGGAACTGTGAATGAGAATGTTCTGGAAAGTGATTTTGTGGCTTTCTGTGATGGAACCACGAGACGTCGCTCGTTGACCGATCGTAGGTGTCTGGTAGGGATGTAGACTCGTAGGAGTGAGTGAAAGTAGGAGGGAGCTGAGCCTGTGATAGTTCTGTAAGCAAGCGTCAGTGCCTTGAACTTGATGCGAGCAGCTAGAGGTAGCCAGTGCAGAGAGATGAACAGAGGAGTGACGTGGGCCCTCTTGGGCTCGTTGAAGACAAGACGAGCTGCAGCATTCTGGATCATCTGTAGGGGTTTGGTCGCACATGCTGGGAGTCCAGCCAGAAGGGCATTGCAGTAGTCAAGCCTAGAGATGACCAGGGCCTGGACGATAAGTTGTGTTGCATGCTCAGTTAGGAAAGGCCTGATCTTCCTGATGTTGTGCAGTGCAAACCTGCATGATCGAGCTGTCTTTGAAATGTGATCTGTGAAGGTCAGCTGGTCATCAAACGTTACTCCAAGATTTCTGACCGAACTTGATGGGGTGATTAATGATGACTCTAGCTGGATGGTGAAGTCGTGCTGTAGAGATGGATTGGCAGGGAGGACGAAAAGCTCAGTCTTTGCCAGGTTGAGCTGCAGGTGATGTTCCTTCATCCATGTGGAGATGTCCGCCAGACAGCTTGAGACCCGTGCAGCTACTGTGGGATCATCTGGTTGAAAGGAGAGGAAGAGCTGTGTGTCATCAGCATAGCAGTGGTAGGAAAAACCGTGTGCCTGTATGATGTGTCCCAGTGATGTGGTGTAGATGGAGAAGAGGAGGGGACCAAGAACTGAACCCTGGGGAACCCCTGTGGTCAGCTGATGTGCTCTGGATACCTCACCTCTCCATGCGACCTTGAAGGACCTACCTGTGAGATAGGACTCAAACCAGTGGAGTGAAGTTTCTGTGATGCCCAGTGATGAGAGGGTGGACAGAAGGATCTGATGATTCACCGTGTCGAAGGCAGCAGACAGATCCAGGAGAATGAGGACTGAAGATTTGGAAGCAGCTTTTGCGATCCGTAGGGCTTCTGTGACTGACAGTAATGCAGTCTCAGTTGAATGTCCTTTCTTGAAGCCAGATTGGTTGACATCCAGCTGGTTGTTTAGAGACAAGAAGGATGTTAGTTGGTTGAAGACAGCTCTTTCAAGTGTCTTCGCAATGAATGGTAGGAGAGAGATAGGTCTGTAATTCTCTACAAATGATGTGTTTAGCTTTGATTTTTTGAGCAATGGAGTAACCCGAGCCTGCTTGAATGCTGTAGGGAAGGTGCCAGTGTGGAGGGATGAGTTGATGATGTGTGTGAGTGATGGTAGAAGTGTGGGAGAGATGGCTTGTAGAAGGTGTGAGGGGATGGGGTCAAGCGTGCAGGTGGTAGGGTGACTGGAGAGGAGAAGTGTAGATACTTCTTCTCGGTTAGCGAAGAAAAGGAGGACAGAGGGGTATTGGCTGTGGAAGGGGTCGGTCTGGGTTCCTGTGTGTGTGGAGCTGAGAACTGACTGCTGATAGCTGTTGTTTTGTTGGTGAAGAAGGTCGCAAAATCGTTAGCAGTTAAGGAGGAGGCGGGAGGTGGTGGAGGTGGACAGAGGAGAGAGTTGAATGTCTTGAAGAGTAATCGTGTGTTGGAGGAGCTGTTGATCTTGTTGTGGAAGTA
The DNA here is from genome assembly GCF_965113295.1 of Leuciscus leuciscus. Lineage (NCBI taxonomy): Eukaryota > Metazoa > Chordata > Actinopteri > Cypriniformes > Leuciscidae > Leuciscus > Leuciscus leuciscus. Next base: position 43,750,186 of record NC_138730.1, read on the forward strand.
TGAAGATTTTGCAGCATGAACATCAACAGAAAAGGAGGAGAGGAGAGATTGATACATACTCAGGTCAGATGCGTCTTTTGATTTGTGCCATTTCCTCTCCGCTGCCCTGAGTTCGGTCCGGTGTTCCCGAAGAACCTCAGATAACCAGGGGTTAGAGGGAGTAGCGCGTGCTGGCCTGGATAAATAATAAGTCATATGTTTCATTTGTTAGCCACAGCGTATTGAATATGTGTGTGTCTGTTTCAGGTCCGGAGGGCTGCAACTTGTTCATCTATCACCTGCCGCAGGAGTTTGGTGATAATGAGCTGATGCAGATGTTTCTTCCGTTCGGATCCGTCATCTCGTCAAAGGTGTTCATGGATCGAGCCACCAATCAGAGCAAATGTTTCGGTCAGACACTACTCCTGCTTTCAAACACACTCTAGATCTATTATGTACCTCTTTCTGATCAGTTGATCAAATATTAGGGTCCAATATTGGCACTTTATACTTTATATATTTTATTTTTATTGATTTTTTTATATATAAATATATAAACAGTTTCTTATATTTTTGTTTTGTTGCCATGCAGAGTTCTGTTTATTAAAACAATAAAAACACACATATGGCTTCCTGTATAAACACCTAATGTTAGACTATCATTTTTGCATTGTGTTTTAAACCATGCATTATGTTTCAGTTTGCATATTATCAGCCAATTGGCAATTAACCCCTTTTATTTGCATGCCAAAGCCATTTTTTTAATGCATTCAGTGTTTGCCAAATGTTAATTTTTTTGGACCCAGGGTGCCAGGGCCTGTGTGTGTGTGTGTGTGTGTGTGTGTGTGTGTGTGTGTGTGTGTGTGTGTGTGTGTGTGTGTGTGTGTGTGTGTGTGTGTGTGTGTGTGTGTGTGTGTGTGTGTGTGTGTGTGTGTGTGTGTGTGTGTGTGTGTGTGTGTGTGTGTGTGTGTGTGTGTGTGTGTGTGTGTGTGTGTGTGTGTGTGTGTGTGTGTGCGTGCGGGCTTGCGTGCGTGCGTGCGCATATACACATAAACGGCACAGTCTCATCCAGACTCTATCTTCTCTGCAGGCTTCGTGAGCTTTGATAACCCCGCCAGCGCTCAGGCTGCCATCCAGTCCATGAACGGCTTCCAGATCGGCATGAAACGCTTGAAAGTGCAGCTGAAACGGCCGAAGGACGCCAGTCGTCCATACTGACCACAACCAGGGATGCACACGTGCACTCTCAGCCATTAGGAGAGGTAGGACACAGCACACGGATCAAAAATGGATACCAGAGCTAAAAAAAAAAAAAAAAGCATTAATAATTGTTTATTTTAATGTTTATTTTATAATAGTCTTTTCTCTAAAAACTGTCAAAACAAGTGGAAAGGTCAGTTTAAGTTGCTTTTGTTAATTTGCTAAACATGTTAACGTTTTGTCTAGATAGTGATGATTTTGAGAAGCATGCTGTAAAGATTAAGTATAGTTTTCAATTCTGTAATATTATTTATTCATTGTAATTATCAGCAAATAGATAATATCAGGCCTTATTTTTTTTTATTTCGAACAGTAGAATTTTTCTCAATACGAGTATTAAACAGGTACATATCCTTTCTAGTATATATTCTAAATCATAATTGAAAACTAATATGGCATACAAACTGATACAATACAAATTAATATTCAATTATCATAACTGTAATAATATTTTGTTTTATAATATACAATATCACACATTTATAATGTCCGATTTTGCAAGTGTTTTTGACAAAAATAATTATGTAAAAAAATATATATATATATTATTGTTGTTGATTTTATACTTTATTAATAATTAGTCATTGAAAATTATTATTCATAATAATTATATCAGCCATTCTAATGGGCCACAATGAGACATTATTATCAGCCAAAATGTCTGTATTGCTTCATCACAAGTTTTGAGTATAAGGGTGTGTTCACACTTGTAGTTCGGTTCGCTTGGTTTGTTTGATCCGGACCAAAAACAAAAACATTTTGTCCTGGTCCGCTTAGCGTTCACATTGACATAGAGCCTAAAGGCATAGAGACACGTTCACAACCTGATTGGTCGGCTTTTATGATGTATATTTCGTGACATAACTTACCGAACATCCGAAACAATGCTGTGTTCTGGGCTAAATGCACTCGCTGTGTGTGTGTATCTACATATGATGGTATTCTGACCAGCTGAGAACTCATTTCTCACCACAAACGAACAGTGTTCGTTTTCAAACTTGGTCCACTGAGACTTTCACTCTTCGTTTACTGAGACTTGGTCCAAGAGCTGGTCTTGGTACGCTTTCAAGTGTACCGAGACCAGCTCTTGGACCAAGTCTCGGTACGCTTGTTTGGTTTGCTTTAGTGCGACTAAACTCTAGTCTAGTTGAGTCGTGTGCGACTCTAGTGCGATTCAACCGAACTAAATGAGGCAGATGTGAAAGCACCCTAAAATGTGTGAAGGAGTCAAAACAGCGTCAGGAATCCCTCCGTCACACACACCAAGATCTGCGGTTCTGATGCCTGAACTGAACTGTGATGGACAACATCACGACTATGACGAGAAAAAACAGGTGTGCTTGATCATTCTGTCCTTTTTAGGGTCGCATCTTCCTGTTTTTGGTTCGTTTACATGTCTTTGGTCCGTGTTGCGTTCATATATCATGTTTGGTGTCACCAGGGTTCAGATGGTGTTCACACTTATTCAAATGAAGCGCACTAACAGAGCAATCGCGCCAGGGTTCGCTTTAATCCAACCAAACATGCCAAGTGTGAACACATCCTAAAAGAGTGTGCTGAATGAAGTCATCTTTCCTTTAAAGCCGCAAACGTCTCTGATAAACTCTCCCGGCAAACAGTCAAATGTTTTGTGGATGATGCAATCTATCAGCACACCTGCATCATGTCATCTCTCCGAATCCTTCCATCATGTTGAATGTGATGTCAAGAGTTTTAGCTTCCCACGGCTCTCGCTGTGACTGATGGCTCCTGGTTCCACATCCAGGTATCAAGCTGTCAAGCCTGTCTCCCGAGTCAAACTCATCTGACATCTCTCTCTCTCTCTCTCTCTCTCTCTCTCTCTCTCTTTCTCTCTGCCAGGTTTTGAACAGTTGTAGTCTTGACGTTTTGACGGATGGAAACTTTTCTTGAAAAACTAACACACGAAAAAAAATAAAAAACGACACAAAAAAAACACACGAAGAAGCAAACAAAGGGAGTTTTGAGAAGCATATCGGATTTAAGGAAAGCTTGTGTTTCCACAGCGATGAAAGACTGGCGTGCCGGGGGCGAAGACGAGGACGAAAACAAATAAACTGGAAAAATGCTATATCCCGAACACTTTGAAAGAACAGTGCATGGCTGGGACTGGTAGAGTTACTAAAGCAAAAGACGGATCCATGCACATATCAAGAGACAGTCGTAGCTTTTATTTGCGAAGGAATAATGAGGGTTTAACGGTAAAAATGTGTATATGACACTGACGCAGTATAACTCTCTCTCTCTATCTCTCTCTCTATCTATCTCTCTCTCTCTCTCTCTCTCTCTCTCCCAGAGGACCAAATCTTTTTAATCTCTGTCGGTACCGTAACCATGTACAAAAAATTACCACCGATCGATTATCTTACGCTACATACATGCTACTTCATATAATATGCCAATTAAGAGTTAGACACAATTAATTCAGGGTGTATAGTGTAGGTATACGGGGACTTGAGGTGTGTTTTATTGAAAACCTTTTTGCGAAAGCCCTAGTTTCCGGGTGCAAAAGCGTCTAAAGGACTTTGATAGATGATGTTTAGTGGGGTATTTTAGGCTATTGTTATAGACTATATGAAGTGTGTTGATATTGAATTGGGCTTGTTCATCTCCACGTCGTCTCGTTTCAGAAAGCCGCCGGCTGGAGAAAAGGGCATTTGATCCTTCGCGATATCATTTTAACTCATGCACATACTTGTAAACAAAATGACCACAGCGAACATATACAGTAAGCAGATATTTTTGCCAAACAACAGCTCTTGTTTCTGAGCTTCACAGTTTCACAAGGAAATGTCTCTCTAGGGATATTTTCCCATGCACCACCAGAACTCCCAGTGGCTGCTTTTAACATTGTATCTGAGGATTTCATAAAGTCTCAGTGATATTTGGATTGTTATTGACCTTATCATGTTAGCTTTTATAATTATAATTATTTTATTTTTTATTTGTCAGCTTACCGAGTGCACTGCAAGGCTTACGTTAAAATTACTCTTTATTTTATTGTACTTTTTTGTCAGCTTACAAGTACACACAGCAAGATGTAATTAACATACTCTCATTCATTATTTTTTATTTTTTTATCAGCTTACCAAGTACACACAGCAAGATTTAATTAACATTACTCTCATTATTTTATTTATTTATTTTATTTATTTATCAGCTTACCAAGTACACAGAGCAAGATTTAATTGACATAATTAATTTATTAATTTGTTAATTAATTTTTTAATTTTTTATTTTATTTTATTTTATTTTATTTTATTTTATTTTATTTTATTTTATTTTATTTTATTTTATTTTATTTTATTTTATTTTATTTTATTTTATTTTATTTTATTTTATTTTATTTTATTTTATTTTATTTTATTTTATTTTATTTTATTATCAGCTTACCAAGTACACACAACACAGCAACAACAACATTTTTATTTTATTATTATTATTTTTTTTTATTTTTTTTTTATCAGCTTACCAAGTGCACAGCAAGGCTTACATTAACATTACTCTGAATTTATTTCATTTTATTTTGTTATTTTTTATTTTATTTTATCAGCAAATCAAGTGCACAGCAAGGCTTGCATTAACATTACTTTTATTTATTTTTAAATGTTTTTTTTTATTTTTTTCAGCTTACCAAGTGCAGAGTGAGGCTTACATTATTTAATTTTTTTATTTACAATAACATTACTCTTACTCACTACTCCACATTTATTTTGTGTTTTATTTTATTTTATTTTATTTTATTTTATTTATAATAAAATAAAATTACACAGCAAGTCATACTTTAACATTTCTGTCAACTAATCCATTTGTTTTATTTTATTTGACTTTGCTACATTGTATATTAGCTTACTTACGCTAATGTGCGCGTTGCATTAAATATGCATAGTGCTGAACATACTATCACTATTTACAACTATTGAACTGAATTGTTGCTCTAGTTACTTCTGTCCTAAACATGTGAAAACATCTGAAGATACCCGAGGCTTTACTGAATCCTCCAAAACGAGGTAAAACAGCCAGAGAAAGATGTTTCGGCGGTGCGCGCTGCAGTGATGTTTCCACTGTGAAAAACGGGCTGTTTTGAGATAGAATTCAGGAAAATCTTTCATTTAGAAACAGCCTAAAATCGTGCCATAGTTAAGCTTTGAATTTGTTTCAGTGGCTTACACTGATATGCTGTTTGCCAGAAGGGCCTTCTAGAACATTTATATTAGACAAATCAAACCATTTTACAGCGTAAAAAAAACACAGCACACAGAGATATCACGTCTCGGAAAAACCACGAGAGACACTTTTAAAGACAGTAGTTCTCTTCTATTCATGCTTTATTCAGGTATTTCATGCGTTATTACACTTAAATGAACTTCGTAATTGCTCATAGTTACACTGTATTGTGCATGCCTATGTAAACGTAGTACTAATGTAGAGCCAGGCCACAGTTACGGCCTAAAGGGCCAAGAAAAACGAGAGAAGTGATGTAAAGGAACATAAAAAAATGTATGAAAAATAGTGTTTAGAGGTGAAAACATAATAGAAACAAACCAGCGAGGGCCACATCACCACCTGCGAAACATGCTAACATTTATCTGAAGTCAACGTGAAATCCCTGTTTACTTTCTTCATACACGTTTCTGGTGTTATTTTGAATGATTCACCAGTGCAAACAATTGCAAAAATCCGAAAAGATCAAATTAAATGCCGAATCCCACATTTCATGTTCTCTAGGAAGTATGATTAAACCTAAAATAGGTTGCAAACACTTGACTTTCACTTCATGCGTGGTTGTTTTGACCCACAGAAACTGTTAAAACTGTTTGGACCAAACCCATTACATCAGATATCTTTCTGTCTTCACTCGATCAGTCGACCGTGCACACGTGCCACACAAGCCCAATGTCCTCCAATCAAAACAAGTCATTTGCTCTGTGCAGTCGGACCATTAATATTTTGTCAGGAAAAGAGAGCTGCCGCTCGTCTAGGAGGAGTTAAAGCTAAAATGACTGGACAGCTTTACAGGTCAAACACAGTACGTGATTTAATATTTAGGTAGAAATGAGTAAAGTTTTGCAGGATGGATGATGTGACTGATGTGTCAACGCAAAACATCAAACTGTTATGACAGGTTTCCCGTCAGGAATGGATGAATCTCAGCAAAACATGTTTAACATCATTTTAATTATATATATATATATCAAATTAAAATGATGTATATAATTAAAATATATATCTATAATTGAAATGTTTGACATTATTTTCATGACAATTTAGCACATTTTCCTGCCAGGCAATATTTCATTACTGTAAAGCAATCATCTCATCATTATTATTATTATTATAATTGTCGAGATTTATAATTAATACCATTTTCAGTTTGATTCTTATTACTGTAACAATATCCAAAATAAAAAGTTAGAATAGCTGTAATATAATGCTGTTTAATTTAAATCAGAATAAATGAGCAACAAATATAATAATGATGTATAAATACTTGACTTGACTTAAATGAATTAAAATTAGATTATTCACAATCGTAATGTTTTATTATGTTAATGAGATTCTGGGAGGGAAATGTCCTTATTTGCCATGAAAATTGTCAAAAAAGGCAAAAAAAAAATCTTAAAATAAGCTTTCTTTTTTTCATCCATAATGCAGAATGGATCATAAAAACTAGGCCTCACACACACACAAATGTACAGATAATAGTTGCACAAACATTACTGAGGCTCATGCGGGACGCCTGCCATCTGTCTGTCAGAACTGAAATTAGTAATCAGGGACAGAGCAGGTTTTCAATTAAACACCAATCAGATGATCACAGTGGAAGGTGACTATATAATCAGCATTCAAGGGCACTTCTGTTCACTTCCATTCAGTCAGTTTTTAACACTGTGAAATTGAACTGTTAAAGTGATATCATCATTCTGAGACTGGACCCAGTGAATCATGGATGTGTTTGGAAGAGTGTATACCGTACTCTTTTTGCAGTATGTCTGTGTGCTGTTCTTTTCTGTCTCTGCTACATTTGTCGAATGCACAGTGTGCAACAAGGTAATACCCTAGCAACCGCACAGCAGCCCATTAAATTCACACCCTAGCAACCACCTTGCATTGGTATCACTCACATTGTCACAGATTGACACGGTATAGTGTGCAGTGTGCATTACGCAGTATACTAGTATTCTACTCTGAACACTGCAAAAATTATTACAAAATCTTGTTTTCCAGTACAAATATTCTTAAATCAAGATGCATTTCCTTGAGAAGCAAAATGACTTAAGATATTAAATAAAAAAATGTAAAAAAAAATTATAATAATCTGCGTTTTTGCATAAAACAAGAAAAATATCTGTGAAATAAAAAAGAATCAAGAAAGTTGAAAGTTGAAGTAAGAAAAACATTTTTCTTCTTATTCTTCTTGTTTTAAGCATAAACACCAAATTTAAAATGTAATAATTTAAAAGAGATACATCTTTCATGAAGCACAACTTAATATCTTAAAGGTGCTGTATGTAATTTTTTTGACTGTGCTAAATCATAAAAATACCATATGGTAACTAAATAAAATAAATTATTAAAACCCTAAATTAAATTGTTCATTATATAAACCGCTTAATTCATATGGATTAGTTTGACAATCTCTTTATGAACTTTTTGAAGCGTCAAAGTGGTAGTTGCGTAGCTGTCAATGGAGGGACAGAAATCCTCAGATTTCATCAAAAATATCTTCATTTATTTTCTGAAGATGATTGAAAGTATTACAGGTTTGGAACGACATGAGGGAGAGTGATTAATGACAGAATAAAAAATTTTGGGTGAACTATCCCTTTAAGTAATTTTGCTTCTCAAGTCGCTAAATATATCTTAATTTAAGAATGTTTGTATATTTGTAGGCTTCTGGAAAATAAGATATAAAATACTAACTAAATAAAAAATCAACAACAGAACATTCCTAGCCGCGCGGCAGCCGTTCCACGCAGTGGCACAAGCAAAGTATTATTTATTTTTTTGTCTGGATGTTTCTAAACCTGTGGCTCATACTAACATACATGCTGTACAAACGTGAATTCTCATGCTCTATTTCAATTTTTATTCTATTTATTGCCAAAAAAAAAAAAAAAAGAAGAGAAAACTAGTTCTTTCATAGCTTGCCCTGCCTATAGTTCTTTAAATCACTCTTTGTGCATGCTAATTGCTAGAGACGTAGAGAGACATTTTTATAGTAAAAGACATAGAAAACATAAAACTGCACCATTTTTTTTTTTTTTTTTTTTTTTTTTTTTTAAGCCAATACCTCCTCGGGTAACAGTCGAGAGCTTCAAGGCTACTCAGCGGAGGTAACGGTTTCGAGTTTTTAACGTGTTATCATCATGCAGTAAGGATATCATGGAAACATAGCACTGCGCAGAGCGTCCAAACCAACACCGTGTGTGTGTTTGGACTCGCTGGACATGCTCTTCAGGGTTTGGGCTATTTTGGGAGTATGTTTTACAAACTGTGTTTTGTTTTTTTATTCATATGATGTTACTACCTGAACTAAGCCATGTCCTCTTCCTTCATACTCCCCATCTACTGCCATAGTCCTCTGCTAGAGCCAACGCTGCATACAGTATCAAAACACACAAACCTCAAGCTTTCAATATATTGTTTGCTTTCTTTCCTGCATTTTTTTTGATAGAATGATTTGTTCCAGTCAATACTCGGAATGTTTTGTACAGAAGAAAATGGTTTGATTTAGGATGTTATAGATTAATCTACCGGAATGATATTCCTATGAATGGTTGGACTCTTTATATAAATATATATGTCAAGTTATTGAATGCATTAGGGATGGGCTCATGAAATCTGTCTTCTGTATTTGTTGGGAATATTGATAGCACAGAACGCTTCTTTCAGGTACAATGGGGATTCATGCAAAAGCTCCCGGGCGTTTTCAGTCACGACTGATCCAGGATCAGCTCTACATATGAGAACAACACAAGACCTGGATCGGGACGGAAAACAACTCGGGTCGGCTTTGCTATATGGACGATTGTGTTATATCTTAGGGTTTCTTAGCACAATATACAAACAGATGTAAGCTAAATAATGAATCTATGTTTAAATGCTATGGAGGGAAGTGTGGGACACAACCAGATGTTCCCGTAACATCTGCACGACGAGTTTAAGAGGTGTAAAGGAGCAAACCTTTCCTATTGGTTTCATTTCTGAAGAACAAACAGACCAGTTTTGTCCCATTATCTTCCCTCTTGAACTTGCTGCTTTGACAATTAAATGTGTAAAAGGTTTTAATTACGGTGTTCTATTTATTGTTTCGGTCATTAATTTATTTGATTATTTTTATTATTAGAATTTGATCATTTGCATTTGTTTATTTATATATTTATGTATGAACTCTTAAGTTTATCATTTCTGACATAATGTGTATAAATGATGCTTATTGGGGCTTTTTCTGTCTTTCTTCTTTTTTCAATTTTACAATAAAAATGATAAATGCTTACCAGCACTCTCGGATCATTCATTGTATAAAGATGTATAAATGATCAATAAATCATGACAACATATGTAAGTTCTACGAGATTCAACACGATTTCAGTTTAAAGGGGTGGTTGATTATGATTTCACTTTTTTAACTTTAGTCAGTGTGTAATATTGCCGAGCATAAACAACATCTGCAAAGTTACAACGCTCAAAGTTCAAAGCAAAGGGAGATATTTACTTTTAAAGAAATAGCTTTAAGGACTACAACAAACGGCTGGTAGAGACTACACCACATTCCTCCCGGGTTAGTGACATCACCAATCCAATAATTTACATAAACCCCGCCCCCTGAACGCGATTTATAGATTATTAAAACAGAATATGCTAATCAATGACTAGACGATAACTACACATAAGCTACATAAATTCACCAACTAACCATTCAGAAACATCCTGTTGCAATCTACATGTTGTCACTTCTTCTTGAGTCTCTCCATCTTTATCTGACTCCGGTTTGAACATAAAAAAGGCTAAAAGTTTTAGAAATTTTCAGTGCATGTCTGTGTGAGGTAAAAGGACACGAGCTCTTGAAGCACCGCCCACTGTGTTGGGAGCAGCAGCTCATTTGCATTTAAAGGGACAGACACAAAACGGTGCTTTTTTGCTCACCCTCAAAAATTGACAATTTTAACATGCTATACAAAAATATCTGTGGGGTATTTTGAGCTAAAACTTCACATACAGACTCTGGGGACATCAGAGATTTATTTTACATCTTGTGAAAAGGGCATTATACCACCCCTTTAAAATAATTTCAAGGAGATGTAGAATTCAGAAACTCTTGTTATTGGCGACACCGGTGGCCGTTAAGTGAACTGCAGCAGCTCTTACTGCTCGTGCTCGCTGCTTACCTCACGTAACTTACAAGAGACTGAACTGAATGTGATTCAATAACCCGATATATTCACGGCTCATTTCTGTTTTGTTCTTTGCTTAAAAGTAAAAAGAAGTTGGAAATACATGTGCACTTTGCAGCGATATAGGAACATCCAGACGTGTGTCCCACGCTACTTTCAGATGAACAGGCCCTATATGTGCTGCACACTTTCCTCTCAACCAAATAAACACTCAACAAAAATGACAGAGCGTTAAAGAAAGCATCTGATCATATCGATGTGATGTGGATATGTTTGCACCATTCCTGCGATTCTCCGGCATCATGTCGACAGATGAGGTATTTAAAGTGTTATGATAGTTTGATTATAAAGTAGCCTAGGCTATATTTGAGACAATATATACATCTAACTATGTGAGACTATAGTTTGAATTGATCCCTTTTCTGTGCATGACACACTGACATTATAGTACAAAGTGTCTCTTTCGGCATTATCCTGAACATTGTAAGCATTTGTATCTTGTGCCGTTGAACGGAAGAGACTCTCGCAAGCGCGTGTAAACATCACATCTTTTTGATTTTCCCGGCAAAAACGACCCTCCTTCACATAAACATCATTCTACAGGCTTTCATAGACAACATTGGAAGTCGGGGAAGGTCTCGTTTTTTAATTTTCGTTACAAGCTGCTCACACATTTGGCAATAAAAAGCGATTAAAGGAACATTCTATCGCCCCTTAAAGTTGATATGTGACTTGTAGAAACAATTTGATTAGCCTACTGTAGCCTACTTAAAAATGTAAGCCAGCACCTGAACTTTTTTAGTGTTGTGTTGATGCAGTCGCCATGTAGACATAGCAAAACAATGGAATAAATTCAGTTTCAAAGGTTTAAAAGAATTAACAGTCAAACAAAGAAACATCCTGATTAGAATTATGGGGGGCATTTTGTTTAGACTTAGCTAAATATGTAGGCCTAATACAAGAGAACTTTAAAATGAAACATTATATATTTTTTTCATCAGGGTGTCAGCCAGTTTGCATGCAAACAATAATCAATATTAATAAATCTTAATAGGTAATAGGTATGTATTCCGCCTAAAATATCGTAATTTAAATATTTTTATTTATTTTTATTTTGTCTCTTCTGTGCACCACCATAATGCTGTATTTACTTTTAAAAATGTAGTTTAACCTTACGGTTATAATTTTTGAAAATGTGACTACAAACAAGATTATCAAGTAATGTTAAGACATTATGTTTAGACACACTGGCCTTGTATGTACAAAAATTCTGATGTATAATGGTGTGTGGTGTCATGATATTTGCTATAAGGACATTTTTAGCTATTTTTATTCTGAAATATGAATTAATGTCATATAATAATATAATATATGTATCCGTTTAAATGGTTATAGCACAAAACATGCTTTTAAAGAGATTTTGTATCATTATTATGTGTGGAAATCACAACTTGGGCAATTCTTATATGTTCCACAGAAGAAGAAAAGTCATGCAGGTTTGGAACGACGTGAGTAAATGATGACAGGTTTTTTATTTTGGGGTGAAACATAAAAAGAGATGAAGTTCGAGATGACCTCTGCCGTTACTCCACATTTATCCAATGAAAGAACATGTTCCTTTCCTTTCAATGTGTCAGATATCAAACAGCAGTGACTCTTAAATACATTTAATGAAGAAACTGATGTGGAGGATGACTGAAAGCATCAGTTCATCTTTATTACTGTCAGTTAATGAGAATCAATCTCACTCTCATCTCATCTGAACTCTCTCAGGGTCACACATTATGAATTAGGATTATCATAATGAATTGTCTTAATATGACCCTTTCTTTCGCAGAAGGTGAAAGTCTGACATGAGTTAAAAGTTTGAGGGCTCGGTCTGCAAGCGATATGAGAGAAAATACGACTGAGAGCGATAAACGGACAGATTGATTGTGTCGGAGCGTGAAGGACAAGCATCTCGTCTGCCGAGCCCTTATAAATCCTGTCTGTGGAGTAAAACAACATCTGAAGTTTAATAAGTTTGACTCCAATTACAGATCAGTTGTTCTCAGATGTTTCTCCTGAGAAAAAAGAAGAGATCTCAACACTGTCTCAATAGAAGCATTGCTTACACACATGTTAAATAACATGATAATCAAACATTAAACCGTATATAACTCAAAACTGCCTTACGCTGCGGAATGAAATGTTGAAGTATGATACGTCATGTTCACTTAAAAACAAAATACAAGTATATACTTGCAGTATAAAACTACTAAACTAGTAGTTTACTGAGAGTATACTTCAAAGTGTACTTTCATAAACTAAAAAATATGTTTGACTAGTAAACTATCAGTATACCTATAAGTTCACATTTAGTGTAGTTTAGGTACAAACAAAAAAACTTAGTTGTGTACTCAAAGTTTACTAGTGTTATACTTAACGTATCCATACTTTATACACTAAAAAGTGGGCCAATTTAGTTCTAAGTAGTATTGAATAGGGACACTTGCAAGTCTAGTACATTGATATTAGTATACTTACTACATGAAGTACAGTAAGTCAAGTCAAGTCAAGTTTATTTGTATAGCGCTTTTCACAATACAGATTGCATCAAAGCAGCTTCACAGTATTAAATTAAAATAATACAACAAAGTTTGTTTCAATAGGAATTTATTGATTGATAAAATTAAATTAAATATCCCCAAAATATCCCCAACTGAGCAAGCCAAAGGCAACAGTGGCAAGGAACCGAAAAACTCCATTAAGTGACCTAATGGTGTCCTAAAACTCCATCAGGTGCCTTAATGGAGAAAAAAAACCTTGGGAGAACCCAGGCTCAGTCGGGGGCCAGTTCTCCTCTGGCATTGGATAGAGGCCGGATTGTAGTTTGAACTGTAGGATTATATGAATGCCTGGCTGAAGAGATGCGACTTTAATCTAGTTTTAAACTGAGAGAGCGAGTCTGAGCAACGAACAGTATCAGGAAGACTATTCCAGAGTTTTGGAGCCAAATGTGAAAATGCTCTCCCTCCTTTGGTGGTTCTGGATATCCTAGGTATGACCAAAAGCCTTGAATTTAGTGATCTCAAAGAGCGCGATGGATTATAGGGCGATAGAAGATCCGTTAAATAGACTGGAGCTAAGCCGTTTAGGGCTTTATAAGTCAGTAGCAATACCTTGTAATTAATACGGAACTTTATAGGTAACCAATGCAGTGATGATAAAATCGGTGTTATATGATCATATTTTCTTGATCTCGTAAGAACTCTAGCGGCGGCATTTTGGACTAACTGTAGCTTGTTTATTGAGGATGCAGGACAACCAGCTAATAAAGCATTACAGTAATCCAGTCTCGAGGTCATGAATGCATGAACTAACTTTTCTGCATCAGAAACTGATAGCATATTACGTAGCTTAGCAATGTTTCTAAGGTGGAAAAAGGCTGTTTTTGTAACATAAGAAATATGATTTTCAAAAGACAGGTTGCAATCGAGTATAACACCCAGGTCTTTTACTGTAGAGGATAAAGTAACAGGACATCCTATGATGTTAAAGTTGTATTGTGCGAGGTTTTGTGGGCGGTTTTTTGAACCGATAAGTATTACCTCTGTCTTGTCTGGATTTAATAAAAGAAAATTACGCGTCATCCAATCTTTTATATCTTTAACACACTCTGTCAATTTGGAAAATTTTGCGTTTTCATCCGGCCGTGATGAAATATATATTTGAGTGTCATCAGCATAACAATGGAAACTAATTCCATGTTTCCTTATAATATTTCCAAGTGGCATCATATATATTGAAAATAACAGAGGGCCTAATACAGATCCCTGCGGCACTCCATAGTTTACTGGAGTTATGATCGATTTTTCTCCATTTAAATAGACAAAATGGTAGCGGTCAGATAGGTATGATTTGAACCAGCTTAGTGCTTGTCCTTGAACACCAGTATAATTTTGTAGTCGATCTAAGAGTATTGTGTGATCTATAGTATCGAACGCAGCACTAAGATCAAGTAAAACTAGTATTGAGATACAGCCTTGGTCAGAAGCTAAAAGTAAATCATTTGTGATTTTAACGAGCGCAGTTTCAGTGCTATGATGCGGTCTGAATCCAGACTGAAACTTTTCATAGATATCATTTTGTTGCAAGAAAGAGCCCAGTTGAGCGGACACCACTTTTTCTAATATTTTAGACATAAGTGGAAGATTTGAAATGGGTCTATAATTTGCTAGATTATTATGATCTAATTGTGGTTTCTTAATGAGAGGTTTTATAACTGCCAGTTTAAATGTTCTTGGAACATGACCTAAAGATAAAGACGAGTTAATAATATTGAGGAGAGGCTCTTCCACTACAGATAACACTTCTTTCAGTAGTTTAGTTGGTATAGGATCTAATAAACATGTTGTTGTTTTAGATGAAGTGATAAGTTTATTTAACTCTTTTTGTTCTATAGTTGTAAAGCACTGTAATTGTTCTTTCGGGGTGATAATTGAAGCTGAATTGTAAGGCGCGATTGAAGATTGAACGTTTATAATTGTGGTTCTGATGCTTTCTATTTTCTCAGTGAAGAAGTTCATGAAATCATTACTACTGAACTGTAACGGGATATTTTGTTCGGGTGACGTCTGTTTATTTGTTAGTTTAGCCACGGTGTTAAATAGAAACCTTGGATTGTTTTGGTTGTTTTCTATTAGTTTGCGGAGGTGCTCAGCCCTGGCAGCTTTTAGGGCCTTTTTATAACGTGACATACTGTCTTTCCACGCGATTCTAAAGACCTCTAAATTAGTTTGTTTCCATTTACGCTCTAAAATACGGGTTTCTCTCTTTAAAACATGCGTAGTATTGTTATACCATGGTGCTTTATTTTTCTCTCTGACCTTTTTTAATTTAATAGGTGCAACCACATCCAATGTTCTAGAGAGAATGGTGCTCATAGTGCTAGTTCGTTCTTCTAGTTCATCTGTTTGTTTGGGTTCAGGCAGTACAGGCCAAAAGTTTGGACACATTACTATTTTTAATGTTTTTGAAAGAAGTTTCTTCTGCTCATCAAGCCTGCATTTATTTGATCAAAAATACAGAAAAAAAATGTAATATTGTGATATATTATTACAATTTTAAATAATTGGTTTTCAATTTATTATAGGCTACTTTAAATTGTCATTTATTTCTGTGATGCAACGCTGAATTTTCAGGATCATTACTCCAGTCTATCACATGATCCTTTAGAAATCATTCTAATATGATGATTCATTATCAAAGTTGGAAACAGTTCTGCTGCTTAATATTTTGTAGAAATCTTTTTTTTTATTTTTTTATTTTTTATAAATCAATACTTTTATTCAGCAAGGATGTGTTAAATTGATAAAAAGTGATAGTAAAGAAGATTTATATTATTAGAATTTTTTTTTTTTTTGGAATAAATGCAGTTCTTTTTAACCTTTTATTCATCAAATATATTAGGCAGCAGAACTGTGTCCAACACTCATAATAAATCAGAATATTAGAATGATTTCTAAAGGATCATGTGATAGACTGGATGTCACATGTGACACTGAAGACTGGAGTAATGATCCTGAAAATTCAGCTTTGCATCACAGGAATAAATTAGTTTTTAAAGTATATTCAAATAGAAAACTATTATTTTAAATTGTAAGAATATTTCACAATATAAAAAAAAAAATTCTGTATTTTTGATCAAATAAATGCAGGCTTGATGAGCAGAAGAAACTTCTTTCAAAAACATTAAAAATAGTAATGTGTCCAAACTTTTGGCCTGTACTGTATACTTAAACTTTACTAAAGTATACTTAATAAAATGAACTTTTTTTTTTGCACGGGGATGGATCTCTGCTCAGATGAAGTGTTAATTTGCTCATCGCTGGTTTGCTGATCTCTGTCATCGGCTACTTCATCCTGAATCAACAAAAACTGTGGTTTGGACATCAGAGATCCCACAACCAGAGGATTCTCCTCATACATCTCACTAACAGCCGTTAGATCAGAATCAATCTCTCTGCATCCTCTCCCCTCTTGCTATTCTTTATCATTCGTAAAGAGATTGTTTAAATGAGACATCGATCCGTTTACGAGCTCTTTATCAGGGACATACCAAACGAGGTCATGACCTCCAGATGCCTGACCAGTAATGGCAAGGAAACGTTACTCTAAACACAGGTTTGTCCCTAAACCAGTCGAGCCTAATCACAGAAAAGTTTATGCGGGGAGGCAAATATACTACAGCCATTTATAAGATTTAATATTTCAGCTGACGTGAAATTAGTAGCACAAATCTAAGAGGAACCGCATTCAGTTCTGCCTGGAAATATCTCATGATGTAAATCCTGACACGTCCTTGAGCAAGAAATACTAGCGGTGACGGGATAAAAATATAATTCCCAACTCATTGATTTCCTTTGGTCACAAATCCTTTACCCTATAGCGCCACTGTGTGGTTGACTGTGCAATTGAATGTTCTTAAACTCTATATTACTTTTATTTGTTTCTTAATTTTTTGCTTTGGGTCTTTTTATTTAACTGGTGTTTTGGTGATCTTTTTAGTGGTCGTATATTGTCAAATCTTTACTTGCAAAGTGTGTCTGTGCATCTTTCTTTGCCATAACCACACTTTATTTTATAATTTGTATGTAATGCAATGATGCAGACATTTTGAAGCAAGGCTTTAAAGGGATAGTTCACCTAAAAATGAAAAATCTGTCACCATTTACTCGCCGTTCTGTTGTTCCAAACCTGTATGAGTTTCTTTCTTTCTGTTGAACACAAAATAAGATATTTTGCAGAAAGAAATACAGGTTGAGGTTAAGTAAATGATGGCAAATGTTTAATTTTTAGGTGAACTATCCCTTTAAGTGTCCAAATATGTTTTGATAGTTAAAATAGTTTTGGGGCAACTGCAGCCTATAATAATTATTTTCTTAACATTGCTCATTTAATCAATTCGTCTCTATAATGAGCACTGAATGCATTTGAAAGACAAAGTATTTTATTTGATTGCATTTTAATCTATTTATCATGATGTTTAACGCCACTCTTTTTTTTTTTTTTAATGGAGCGATGTGCATGTTTTCCTGTGCTGTTGAACAGTGTGGTTTATTGCATTGCTGATTTTGAAGTTTGGCAACATCATCACACTTGGCAGAGAACTCATGGATGAGGTGAGGTCACCATGGCAACGCTGGAGCAGTTGTGACGCACAGGGACCCTCTGTCACGTGTTCTGATCGCAGTTCCCGCGCCCGTCCACTAGAGGCAGTCGCGATCTCATCAACCTGATGCTGACAGACATTTAAAAGTAGATATGTTCTTCTGTGTGTGTTTTTAGAATATAGATATTTTGTCTAAGTGGCTGATTTATTATATTTCCACATAAGCCGTTACTATTATGTTGTCATTCATATTCTTGTGCATTCAATTCAGTGCAAGTCAATGTGTGAAAGCAGCAAAAACACACTTTTTGGGAGATGATGGTGAGTAAAACAAAACTCAACATTCAAACCAGTGTTCACAAGGTGTTTCAAAAATATACATTCATACAGAAATTAGTACTGCAGAACCCTTATGAAAAATAAGTCGCTTTTTGAAAAGTTTGAGTATATTTTTAAGTAGCCTATAGATACGTTACGTAGTTAGTTTACTAATATCAATGTACTAGAAGTATACTTAAGTGTACTCTTTCAATACTACTTGGAACTAAATTGGCCTACTTTTTAATGTAGCCTATAAAAGTATCCTTTTAACTTTACTTTAAGTGTAACAGTACTTAACTTTGAGTACACAACTACAACTACGTTTGTACTGCAACTATACAAGTGAATTTATAGTTAAACAACTATGAGTTTAATAGTCAAATACTTGTAGCACATTTTTTAGTTTATGAAAGTACACTTTGAAGTATACTCTCAGTAAACGACTAGTTTAGTAGTTTTATACTTAAGTATGCAAGTTTTCTTTAAAGGGATACTTCACCGATTAGCATTAAGCTTTGTATCGGTAGAAACCCGGTAGTATTTTCGAGTGACCGTGCTTCCCTCCCTCATGTCCCCCTGAGACGAGAGATTTCTGTATTGTGTGTCTGGAAAAAAACATCCGATGACGCAAAAATCGCCATTTAGCTCATCAGAGGCTCTTTTGTCCAGAGGCGAGAGACTACAGCCAGTAGGAGGAGCTCGTCCCGCATGTGTTCAACCCGCCCATAGGGGGATCTCACGATAAAACGGCGTCTTTTCAGTTTCCAGTCGACTAATAGCCTAGTTGTATAATTTCTCCCGATACTGTCCTCTGTAACCGGTAGGCGTGGCTTGGGAGTGTCCTCGTAGGGCAGCGAAGCAAGTGCATTCTGGGAGTTGTAGTCTTTCATTCACATGAGACAAAAATACATTTTCTGGCTTTTCTCAGTCTAGAAGGCACCAACTTCTAAAGTAATTTAACATTTTTACTACATAAATGACCCAATATAAATACACATTCATCTTTCCAGCAGTGAATTATCCCTTTAAGGGCGCTTTCACACTGGCAGTTTAGTGCGGACCGGGGCACGGTTCGCATGAAAAATCGCTAATGTGAACGCTGTCATCGGACCCGGGTGCGCACTAGAGTACCGAACCCGAGACTACCTGGAGGAGGTGGTCTGAGCTCGGTTGCTCCCGAACCGTGGCGCGGTTCGCGTTAATGTGCAAGCAACACGGACTCGGGTGCGCGCTTGTTCAGGAAGTATAGTATCCCGCGCATGCGTATCACTGTCGATATCATTGTTTCCTCACACGACAACCATGAGTGGCAGGGGAACGTTGCGGGACACTGAAGAGGTGATGTCTCTCACTATGTTGTGCATAATAGCACCAAAAAAACAGACAAATTACAGCTATGCTCAGTCGAGTTGTATTATCCATGCATTTTCCATGTGCGTTTGCGATGACGTAAGATCACCGCAAACGCACCTGGGTTCGATACAACTGGTGTGAAACCAGACCAACGCTGCGGGGGGCGCCGGGAACGAGCGCACTCGGGTTCGGACCGCAGCAAACGAACCCAGTGGAAAAACGCCCTAAGTTAAGTCCATCAACACCATCAAAGCTTCACAGTTGTTTCCTCCTCATGGGTTCAACATTTCATTCAGTAACATTAGGCAGTTTTGATTTGTATGCTGCTCAGTGTTTAATGATTGATTATCGCGTTGTTTTACATTTTACATCTTCTATCACTTGTTTCTGCTTCTTCTTCACCTGTTTTGATCAGGATATTCTGTACTAAAAGATGCATAATAGCGCCCCCTAACAGAGAAACATGAATTGGTGGAAAATTTAGTTGGGGAAAGTAAATTCTACTGGTGGACTAGCCGGCAAAAAAAATCAGATACTCAGAATTAGGAACATATCTGTTTTCTTTATATATCAATATTTTCAAACAACGTTGTTTTTTAAGACAGTATGTAAAACTATGTGACAAAAAGTATCTAATAGGCTACATACTACAAGCCAATTATTCTTAGAATACTTAATTTATACTTTTAATTAGGAAAAGATTGAGTATAAGTATAGGCCAAATATACTTAGACCTTTCTGTCAGTAAAAGTCAAGTATACTTAAGTGCAACTTTAAGTATATTTGTGACCCTGGACACCTGTCACATGGGTCAATTCTTTTGAGATTTGAGATATGAGATTTATACATCATCTGAAAACTGATAAGTTTTCCATTGATGTATGGTTTGTTAGGATAGGACAATATTTGGCCGAGATACAACTATTTGAAAATCTAGAATCTGAGGATGCAGAAAAATCGAAACATTGAGAAAATCACCTTTAAAGTTGTTCATTTATGTTCATTTATGTTTTGTGAGCTGCATTCACTCACAAAAATAAATATTTTATATATTTATGGTAGGAAATTTACAAAATATCTTCATGGAACATGATCTTTACTTAATATCCTAATGATTTTTAGCATAAAAGAAAAATCGATCATTTTGACCCATACAATGTATTGTTGGCTATTGCCACAAATATACCCGTGCGACATGTGACTGGTGACGTGATCCAGGGTCACATTTGTGAGAAGTACAGTATAGGTCAAAAGTTTGGAAACATTACTATTTTTAATGTTTTTGAAAGAAGTTTCTTCTGCTCATCAAGCCTGCATTTATTTGATCAAAAATACAGAAAAATAACAATTTAAGTGTGATTGAAAAATGTAATTTTCTATTTAAATTACAATTTAAAAGAATTGGTTTTCAATTGATTATACTTTAAATTGTCATTTATTTCTGTGATCAAAGCTGAATTTTCAGGATCATTACTCCAGTCTATCACATGACCCTTTAGAAATCATTCTAATATGATGATTCATTATCAAAGTTGGAAACAGTTCTGCTGCTTAATATTTTTTCATAACCTGTGATACTTTTTAGGATACCTTGATGAATAAAAAGTAAAAAAAATACAATAAAAATAGAAATCTTTTGTAACAACAATATACTGGTCAGTAATTTTTTTCTTTCTTTTTTAAAAATAAATCAATACTTTTATTCAGCAAGGATGTGTTAAATTGATAAAAAGTGATAGTAAAGAAGATTTATATTTTTAGAAAATATTTTTTTATTTTGAATAAATGCAGTTCTTTGTCACCTTTTATTCATCAAATATATTAGGCAGCAGAACTGTGTCCAACACTCATAATAAATCAGAATATTAGAATGATTTCTAAAGGATCATGTGATAGACTGGAGTAATGATGCTGAAATTCAGCTTTGCATCACAGGAATAAATTATTTTTTAAAGTATATTCAAATAGAAAACTATTGTTTTAAGTTGTAATAATATTTCACAATATTACAGTTTTTTTCTGTATTTTTTATCAAAAAAACGCAGCCTTGATAAGCATTAGAGACTTCTTTCAAAAAAAAAAAAAAAACTTAAATGTTTCCAAACTTTTGACCTGTACTGTACATACAAAGTAGACAAAGTAATTTTTTACTTAAAAGAAGTAGACTAATACCACACTTAAATGAACTTCTTTTTCGCAAGGGAATGTCGTTAGAAATCAAATCGTTGAACTGAAAGTCTGTTCATATGTATATTCCCACTTGCTGAGGCTCTTATCTGCGTTCCCACAAACATGTAGATCTACTGACCTTGAAAGTTTTTCCCAGATCAAAAGAGCAGAAATAAAACAAGTGTTGAAAAACAGCAGCTGAGCGCATAAAAGCTAGTAGAATCCAGTCATTGTGCTATTTATCTATTCTCTATGCTATCTGTCATTTGCTTTTTAACTATTTTGTAGCTTAATGTTATCAGTTACTGGCAGACGATGACAATGCAACACATTTTTTAATGGTTTTGACCTTGCTGTCGTGGCTGCTCATTAACTATATGACCCTGTAAGTTTAACACATGTAATGTTTGTATTATGATTATACTTTTAACACTTTGATAGTGGCACAGAGCAACCAGAAAAAAAGCATTTAATGGTTGGAGACTTTCATATATTTAATTATAAATGATACAAATGGAAAATAATTGTCCCAATTGAGTCTCTGTGAATAAGCAGAAGAACAAGTGTTTAATTTGAGATTTCACACGCTTCAGTGGTTCTGACAAACTCAGAGTCACACGGCATTCTGGGAAACGGTTTGGGTCTCCGTTTAATTTCGTTTTTTAGGAGACAAAAATATTCACACATAGGACAAATCTTTTTATGTTTTTGCAAAGCCCACAGGTCTGATGTTATTACCTCAGCATTTGTTTTAATAGAAAGACTGCGGATACAGACACAGAATCACAGACTGACGTCATGTTTAATTAGTTAAACACACACACACACTTTTATATCACTGGAAGTGTAAAATCCCAAATGCATAGAGTCTTGGTACAAAAATTAATTGAAAATGTCAGACAAATAAATACAAAAACATTTTAATAATTAAGCAGTGGCTCTCTCAGAAGTCTTAGAAAAAATTGTTTCATAATTGTAATTAAAAGCATTTTGTTAATCTTGTGCTGAATGATATTTAGGTGACACTTTTTCAATAAGGTCTCATATGTTAATATCAGTTAATGCATCAACTAACTAACTAATAATGAGCAATATATTTAAAAGCCTAGTTAATAAAAAATAATATTTTTGTTAGTTCACAGTGCATTAACTAATGTTAACTTTTGATCTTAAATATGTTGAGATTGACATAAACGAAGATTAATAAATGCTGTATTGTTCAATGTTAGTTCATGTTATAGTATGTAAATGTTAACTAATGAAATCTTACTTCTGTAACTGATTTTATGATGAATTGGTTGTATTTTACTATTATTTAAAAGGATTTTGCTTGTATTTTGGGTCTATAAATTGGGGTACAAAATACAGTACAATTAATACAAATAATGATTCAAAGATTTTTCAATTTCCTAAACGCACTATGTAAAAGTCGACTAAAGTGCGCGTACATCATTCACTCCTCACTATACATATGTTCTCATGGAATAATAGAAAATCCCGTGAGTGTCCGAGTTGTGCACTTGTGTTAGTCTTAGTTGTCCATGCTGAGGCCTGACAGCACCAGATCCTTCAGGAAGGGGAAGACGTTGTTGATCAAGCAGGTGAAATAGTGGAACCAGGGGTAGAAGGCCTCTTTCTGACGGGACGCCCCGGCTTTGATGATGCTCAGAGCCGCTTCACTCGCAGGATAGGCCGTCATCGTGGTGAATCCTCTGAGAGAGATTCGAGAGAGAACAGTTATGGGGGATTCTCATGAAGACACGTCCAGCCCAGCAAACACAGAACGTTCCCCTAACGTTCCCGCATTGGTTATTTTTTTGGCAACCAAACAAGAATGTTCTAGGAACGTTCCCTGTAGGTTATTTTAAAAGGAACGTTCCCGGAACATTCCCCTAACCTTAAGGGAACCTCTGGGAACCAAAAATGTATGTTCCCAGAACGTTCTGGGAACATAAAATTGTTAGCTGGGAGGTCATTAGTTGCTATGGATTTATGACCCTACAAGTGAACCTTAACAATATGAGGAAAATACTAAACTTGGTTTAGGCCTTTATCTGACAGAATTATTTGGAAAAAATGCAAACTAAAGCTAGTAAAGTTTTATTTTACTATGCCTATAATTTTGTTTTTAAAAAGCATACATTCACTTAAACATAATCAGTCATTACTATGTCATTGGTTCTCTCTTGTTTTTGCATATCACAAATTACAAATAAAACAATAAACTCCAAGCTATGCAATATGCTTAAAAAATCGAAAAAATTTTTAGGGTGAAGATACAAATTTTCCTTGGCCGAACTTTTGCCCACTATTGTATGTTGTACAATTACTGTGTGTGTGTGTGTGTGTGTGTGTGTGTGTGTGTGTGTGTGTGTGTGTGTGTGTGTGTGTGTGTGTGTACACTACCATTCAAAAGTTTGGGGTATGTGTTTTTGTTTTTTTGTTTTTTTTATTAAAACTTTTATTCAGCAAGGATGCATTAAATTTATCAAAAGTGACAGTAAAGACATTTATAATGTTATGAAAGATTAGTCAAAGAATGCTTAAAAAAACTATCATTTTTTTTCACCAAAAAATATGAGGCAACAGCACAACTGTTAATAATCAGAAATGTTTCTTGAGCAGCAAATCATCATATTAAAATGAGGATCATGTGACACTGAAGACTGGAGTAATGAGTTATAAGAAGTGAGTAGCATGTAACGCATGTAAAAAAATATATATTTTTGATAAAATCATGTTCATGTGTGGTTAGAAAAAACAACAACAACAAACTGAGTCACTGAAATGGGGCATCAGACACATACTAAACATTTGTGAATTGACGTGCTTCGGTTGTGTCAGTGTGTGTGAAGTTGCTACACATAAAAAAAGTTTTAAATTGCTTAACTTATTTTGATGAGTTAAAGCAATGTAAAAACATGTTGTCATAACTTATTGATCATTTTATTTTTGTTATCACAACTTTTAATCTTTTGTCAAATCAACTTAGATAATGTGGTTCAGATAACATAATATTTTGAGTTTCTATTTATTAAACCTTTAAAAAAAATGTTTTTATTGAAATTCAATGAACTCAAAATTTTAAGGCAACCAGGTAACTTACTTTTTTTTTTAAGTTAAACCAACAATAATTTTTTACAGTGTACAAGATCAACTCGGTTTAGTGTAATTTAAGTTTAAATAAATTAAACATCCAAGTTGAGTGTACTTAAAAATTTAAGTCAGCAACTTTTTTTTTTCCAGTGTAGAATGATTCCAAAGTAGCAAGATAAATGTGCTGAGGACAAACTGCAAATTAATTCATAACCGGCTTCCTAAATGTATCTTGAGTGATGTACAGAACAGAATGGAAACATTGACTGCATTTTGGACCACACCAATGTCCTCGAAACGTTTGGACAGAACAAACATAATAATAAACAAATAATAAAAACTGTAACACTTTATAATAAGGTCCTTTTAGTTAACATTAGCTGATGCATTACCTAATATTTATCATTGTTAACATTTATCTATCATTAACAGATCCATTAAACTGACAGATGCAACTTTTGATTTTAATGTATTGGTAGATGTTGAAATTAACATCAAGATTTTCATTAACTTTAACTTTTTCAAGTATTTTTTCATAGTTTATGTTAAGTAATGCATATAAATATTGTTAAAAAATGGGACCTTTTTGCAAAGTGTAACTAAAAAAAACGTTAACTAGTCACTAGTCTTTAACTAGAACCAAAGTGGTACTTTTTTCTTTGTCACATCTTGTTTTGGTTTTGTTTCATGTCTGTCATGTGATCCCCTGTTCTAGTCATGTGATCCTGCCATGTGTTTCCTTGTCTTATGTGTCATGTTCTGATTGGTTCATTGTCTTGATTATGCACAAAGAGTCTTGTGTGTATTTAAGCCCTCATGTTTGCCTTGTTACTTTGTCAAGTATTGTGTTTCCTGTAACCACTGTTGGGGGAGTTTGTGTTTGTTCAAGCCAAGTCAAGTCTTTGTTTTATGTTTGAACTGGTTTTGGAAATAAAGCTGCACCTGGGTTCTCCAAGCTTGCCTTCAGTGGACTTCTTAACAGTCTTAATGTGATCTTTGTCAAACAATTGAGCTAAAATATGTACTATTTTTAATATATAAATCATTGTAAGTATATAATAGAAATAAAATGTTTTGCATGTAAATAAATCATTCTTACCATTTTAAAGAAAATATTTCCCATAAAATAGTACATGATGATTATTAAAATAAAAACTCTTATGAAAATTACCATTAACCTGATGTAACATTTAAGAAGCAAACTATAAATTCAGCATTTATTAAATATGAGATACTTCTTGCTGAATGATAGAAATGTTGATTCAAGAAAATGGTTGTTAGATCCTAACCAATTATGATTTACTTGATGAAGGGATGTTTTCTTCAAGTTTGCAATATGTGACCCTGGACCACAAAACCAGTCACACGGGTCAATTTTTTTTAAATTGAGATGTATGCATCATCTGAAAGCTGAATAAATAAGCTTTCCAATTGATGTATGGTTTGTTAGGATAGAACAATATTTGGCTGAGATACAACTATTGAACATCTGGAATCTGAGGGTGCAAAAAAATCGAAACATTGAGAAAATCGTCTTTAAAGTTGTTCATTTATGTTCTCTTATGATTGTGCAGCATTCACTCACAAAAATAAATGTTTTATATCTTTACGATAGGAAATTTACAAAATGTCTTCATGGAACATGATCTTTACTTAATATCCCAATGATTTTTGGCATTAAAGAAAAATCGATAATTTTGACCCAGTCAATGTATTGTTGGCTATTGCCACAAATATACCCGTGCGACATGTGACTGGTGACGTGATCCAGGGTCACATATCAGAAGTGCTAGATTTAGTCAGGGTCATCAGTTCTGCAGTGGGAAACTAACCTGGTCTTATTCATGGCCGACTCTGTGTCGATCAGTCCGAGGATCATGATGGACACCGACACGTTGCTCTTCTGGATTGCCAGTTCACTCTGCATCGCTCCGAAGAATCCGTTCATCGCAAACTTAGTAGAGGTGTACGGAGCCACAAACGGACTCGCCAGCTTACCTGGATCAGAGAGGGAAACAGCGTTAACCTTTACAAACACCGTTACACAAAGAAATGAATCCCAGTTCACATGTGTGATTGTGTCCCAAATCCAGTGGTGGCCTTTGCTGTGTTTCAACAGTTTCACTTGAAAAAAGAAGGGGCCTATATTTGTGCCACCAAAATGAATAAAAATGCCCCAAAAATTCATGATATGGGGCAAAAATGTCTCTGTGTGAGTCTTAATTTTAATATATATATATATATATAAAGGATATAGTTAGGCAATACCACACGAGCTAAAGTTCAGCATGTTTGCAAATGTTATATTGATTTTATACAACAATTCAATACACATGAAGTTACTATTAGGTGACGTATTTAAGACTCAGAATACTGTCTGATTTTGCTCTATTTCGGCAATTAAAATAATTCCGAACAAATCCACAGCCATCGCGCGTCTCAGAGCAACACGGTAATGTTTTGTTACTGAATGATGAATGACGACTCACTCGCAAACGAAATCTCATACTTCCCTACAATATAGTAGACAAAAAACAGTATGTGACAAAAGTAGTAGTAAGTCTGATTTCCCAGTACTCATAAAAGAGTAGGAAAGGAGTACCCGGATGAGCTGAGACTTACGGTGAGATTCTGGAGTGTGCATAAGATGGACACTTTACAATCCCATAAGGCCACGGGAGAGGATTTGCGAATGGCGGTGAAGCGACACAACTGATGCTGATAATGACAACATGTCGAATGTAGTACGTCCAGATGACATTCATACTATAAACATACTTTTTTAGCTGTTGTGAAGTAATTACTTATTCAAAATAGGAGACCGGGGACAGTTGCAACAAGTCTTATTCCTCCAATCAGAAACATGCTAGAGTGATGACACTCACACTGCACATGCACAGTTAGACCCTCCCACCACCAAGAAGACAGAAGACATATTCAACATCTGCTGCTGCATTTATTGAACAAAACGTGATGTATTTTTGTCATACTGTCCTGACATTTTGTATGAATGAATCAAAACTCACTTAGTTTGAATTATTGTATTGTTGACTTCTAAGTGACATGGTTAGCATGTGTCAAAGTCAGTGTGTCTAGCAGGCATATGGTGTTCTGTCATGGCTGATAGGGTTGGGGACGGTTGCAACAAGTTATAAATTGCATGTTTAATAAAACAGTTCGTTGCATTGCAAATTGTTCAATTCTTCCTGTCTGACACTAAAAATATGGAGAGATTGAATAGCATCTGTAACGCCTGCACACTGAATATATGTAGGACTATGTTCTACACATAAACAAAACTCAATAACTGTTATTTGATAAATATGACTAGATAGATAAATAATAACCTACAATAATATTATTGAATAAATAAATAGTACTATAATATTATAGTAGGCCTAAAACAGTTAATATCTTCAGAATTCTATGCTCATTGAGACAAAAAGCTAAAGTTAATTAGTGAAATTTAAGGTATTTTTTTACATGTTGCAACTGTCCCCTGGGTTGGGGTCAGTTGCAACATCTGGCTTCTTCCATTCAAATAAATACTGTGAACGATATGTCATATGTAATCATCTTTAAATGGTATGGGTGATTAGCAGACAGATGCTAGTTTAATTTATACAAATTTGGTTGGTCTAGTCCAAATAGTCTCTGAGTAACTGAGAGAAATGCAAAAAGTGTTGCAACCGTCCCCGGTCTCCCCTACTCAAGAGAGCATGTGATTTCGGACGCAGCCAGTAGGTGCGTTTCCATTAAAGATTTGCGCAAAACTTTTGCGATTTTTTTTCTAAATATAGATAAAAAACGATTACGAAATGCGTTTCCATTAACCGATGTTATGCGACTAAAACGTCATTCTTTCCTCTCGCAATAAGTCATTCCAAAAATCATGGCAACAGACGTTGGTAAGTTTATATATATCACAGCCACGTACATACATTATTATTATTAATGGATGAAAACGTAGGAAGCGTGTTTTCCAAGCATTAATGGTAAGGAACGACCTTATACTGTGAGCGGCACATATGAGGTGTTTCTGGGTGCTTCTCCCTCATTTCTGCTTCGAGGTCTTGATTGTGGCATTTATTTGAGGTTTAGAATCCAGTATTCCTGTAATTCTTTTGTCTTATATGAATTTAATAAAGAACTCTGTCTCGTATTGTGTCCAAACACACCGCGTCATTACGTCAGGTGACCTGTAAATGCGCAAAAACTGTTTCCATTGCAGTTTTGCGAAATATTTCTTTTTCGAATTGCCTGAAAAACCACCTCATGCGAGCGTAAAAACTTTTTTGCGATAAATGGGGAGTTTTTGCGAAATTGACGTGTTTCCATTGGGCGTATTTTCAATTCGCAATTTCAATTTGCGCAATTTGAAGGGTAATGGTAACGCGGCTAGTCACTTGCTTTGTCCGTAAATGAATTTGCCGCTTTGAACAAATTGTTTGACTGAATAATTCAATGACTCACTTGTTAAGACAATGATTTGCCATCACCTACTGGCCGTTTAGTTTCATATTTAAAAGTATTTCATTATGGTTAGACATAGACAGTATGTTGTCTGTGAATTTTTAATATAATTTTTCGTGTGAAGAATGCTACAATTTAGCGGGTAGAAGTTTGATACGGTTAGACTTTGTGTGAGAGCACTTTGTGGACTACAACCTAGTTTTTACATCAGACGGGAATCTGAAGAAAGAACAGCCCATTTGGTTTGAATGGTGACATTTGGGTACAAAACACACAGGCATCTCGATCTGTCTCCATAGATTATCGCAGCATTAGCACCGGGATTTGACAAGTGGAGGGGAAATGTGTTATGGGGTGACGTCACATAGGCGACATGTAGTCTTTCTCGTTATGTCTTTTCCCACAACTGCTAGCCAAAGAATCATACAATATACTGTCAAACTCGTAACATGAAAAATTATATAAAAAATTCACAGACAACATATGTTCACATTCATGACACAATTCAAACGGGACCAGAAAATTATTATTTTCTCACATTCACTTGCATTGACGATTTTTGCATGGACTTACCAGCTCTATAGAAATACACTACTAGTGAAGTATCCAAATTGCAAAGGCAGTCTCTGCACAAATCATAGACAAAAGTGCTTTTAACTAGATTAATATTGACTAAACTTGCACCAACAAAGTTAGACTCGCCTGCCAATGAGGAAACTACGATGATGGAGCCAGCGGATGTTTCCAGCGCAGGAAGAGCTGCTGCTGTCATCTGTGTGTAACTCACAAAGTTCACCTGCAACGAGTCAGATCAGTGTGAACAGAGAACGAAGAGCTCCACAGGAGGAGACAGAAGCCGTTCTCTCAGTGCTTGACCTGCATGAGTGACCTGACGTGATCTGCGTCTCTGTTCCAGAACTCAACGTTCGTGTTTCCGACATGATTCAACACTAGAAAGTCCAGTCCTCCTGCAGGACAGAAACACACGACATGCACTACCAGTCAAAGGTTGGGAATCATTAAATAAGGGGGTTTATTTCTGAAAGAAGTCTCTTACGCTCACAAAGGCTGCATTTATTTGTTCAAAAATACAGGAAAAATTATAATATTGTGAAATATGATTACCATTTCAAAGAACTGTTTTTTTTTTTATATATATATAGTTTAAAATTTAATTTATTCCTGTGATAAAAGCTGAATTTTCAGCATCATTATGCCAGTGTGATCCTCCAGAAATCATTCTAATATGATGATTTGCTGCTCAGTTATGATCAATTTATTGTTTATATTCAAATAGAGAATGGTTATTTTAAATTGTAATAATATTTCACAATATTACTGCTTTTTTTAACAAACAAATGCAGACTTGGTGAGACTTCTTACAAAAACATAGGCTATAACAAAAAAATCGTCATTATTGATAGTGTATATATTGCATAATATATTGAATCATTTCTCACCCAGTTTTTCCACAGCGTATTTGACGACTCTCTCGGGGTCAGCGGGGTCAGACATGTCTCCGGTCATATACATCATCTTCTGTGCGCCCAGTTTCACACACTTCTGTGCCACCTGGACAACCACAGGACGGACTTTCATTAAAGCTCATTAAAGCCTTTGCTTCCGTACAAAATGTCATTTAGTGCTACCATTAAAAGTCTAAAACTTCACAGCCGTACAGCCTCTGCATTACTTTCAACAAATAAAAATATGGGCATCTACTGATTGAAGTCCATTAGTAATTGAAAAGGTATTGGGAATGTCTTAAAGTGTTTTTGAAAAACGAACTGACCTTTTTTAAAGCCTCTAATCGCCTCGCAGTGATGATGATCTGAGCCCCAAACCTGGCGTAATGGTAGGCCATCTGCTCCCCGATCCCTGAACTGGCCCCTGTGATCAACACTCGGGCCCCGCGAACTGAATCTGTGCTCAACAACACACGGCTCTCAGTGAAACTCTTAACCAAGAGGACCACTTCTTTCCATTTACTTGGAAAGCCCACATTGATTATCTTTGTTCAAAATTCCAGCAACGATTGTATTTTTTAAGAAGACTTAGGCTGTTCGATGTAAATCAGAGAATTATGCAATTATTTTTATTTTGCCGTTTTAGGTAGTCTTTTAAATTATGGGATGCAAACTTGGTATGGCAATGTTTCGGTTCAATTAAAATCACAGCTTGCACGTCTTGTGAAAATTGCAATGAAAGTTATGGGTGTACGAGAGTACTCATCACTTCAATCAATTTACGAATCGTTGATTTTTAGAAATGCACAGACAATAGTGAGTGATTCAAGCCATGTTTTATACCAATGTATCAGCTTCTGCCATCATGGAGACGGTATAGAGTCCCACTGTTTAAGAGTAACCATTACAAAAAATAAAAAATTCCTGTATCTATTAATATGTTAAACAGCAAGATGTAGTAATGTAGTCGTTTTTTCTTTTTCTTTTTTTGAACTCCTTTCTTTTTGGTTTGTGTGTGTATGTATATGTTGTGTACTAATGCAGCTTTGAGTCCAAGACAAATTTCCTGAAAAAAGGAGGACAATAAAGTATACTTACTAACTAACTAACTAACTAACTAACCCACCGCTTTATCTTCATCACAAGATTTATTAAGGCTTGAACTCCCAGGAAGGTTAAAAAACAAAGTTGGAACCAAATTAACTAAAGGCTATGTCTCATATTTGATACATGCATTTCTAAGGCCTCTAAATCATCAACATGATCAAAATGATAAAAAAAAAATAAAAAAAGTATAAACTATCAATCAGATGACAGAAGGCAAGTAAAAACCTTTTAGTATAATTGTAAAAGCGTCCACCTTCAGCTCGTGGATCACGAGTCTTTCTGCTGTGAAATCTGCACTGATTTTTATAAAGTACCTTTTATATAGTAATATTTCAAGATGAACACTGGACTGAAGCAACTTCATTTGATTATCATGATTTTACAAAAATCATGTTAAAGTTTGAGTATCAAATATGATCCATCAGGCTTTTATTTGTTCATCTCTCATTGTATTTAATTGCATTACATATGAGCTTTTGATCATAAAACTAAGCATTTAAATATCATCTTACTAAGACATATTATAGGGAGATATAGTGATGATGACTGATATTTATATGTATTTTATGTCAGAATGATATACTGTTATAAAGATCTCATTGATTTGCAATACAAGCTATCAGAAGTTTGGGCTTCCTCCATATTCTCACTGTATCATAAGCCATAAAAGCCTGATGAATCAAATATGATACTCAACAAAAATTTATAAATGTCCTATATTTTGTTAGAAGGTTTGATAGACTACCATTTAAAAATAGATTTATCTGAATATAAGTCAATATGTCAGGCTTTAGGGTAAAAAGTTACTAATGTCCTTTTAATTATATATATTAGCCTACATAAAGATAGCCTAGCTTTAATTCTTTTTTTTTCTTTCTTTTTTTTCTTTTTTTTACCTACAAAAGTTAT
Organism: Leuciscus leuciscus; assembly: GCF_965113295.1. NCBI lineage: Eukaryota > Metazoa > Chordata > Actinopteri > Cypriniformes > Leuciscidae > Leuciscus > Leuciscus leuciscus. The sequence goes on from NC_138730.1 coordinate 43,782,888, forward strand.
AATCTCTAGATCATCAGGGCACACTATTTTCACCAAGGTTATGCGAGTTACATAACCGTAATAAATGAGTCTGCCAACAGTTTTCATGACTTTAGCTAGTTAATGAACTAGTGAATACTTGCAAACGTTTTGAGTTTAAGATTGGTAACAAAGTCAGCGCTAAGCCATCTAAAAAATATAATAATGCCTTTGGAAAATGCAAGGCTTTCTTCATATTTATTCATTCTGCTTTTACATGCATAAACTTTCGGCCATAAACTTTCCCCACACACATAGCTTTCGGGATTTCTCAAAGTAGGCGACTGTATGAGTTATGCTTTATATTACACGTTTACTATAAAAGAACTCAAATATCTGAAGGGATGCGATAATAAAAAGAGTATATATTATTGTAAATCTGTTGTCCTGACCTGGATCAAACGTATCTCTCCACATGTAGGCCACGAGGGCAGCGCTCAGCAGAAAAAAGCTCAAATACAGCTTCATTTTCACTGGTATCCTCGATCAGAAGCTTGATGTCTGAATCCTGGGCGAGAGCATTGAGAAATGTCACTTCTGTTCTGTGTTCCAGAGTCATAAACCGTGCCTGATCACCCATTCAGCCTGAGTCTGAGTCTGGATCATGATGACCGACAAGTCAGGAGGCTGAAGGTCTCAGTGTTGTTTACTTTCACAATCAGATGGAAGAAGAAAAAACTGATGCAGATCAAATTAAAACTGCTCTATTGTTCTGTGTGACATCATTTATTTTGAGTTAGTGCACTGGATTAAAATCAGGGTTATTATCGTTTACTGGAACCATTCAAACATTTCGTTAATCGAATAAAGCTTAAATAAAATAAAACAAATATTAGTTGAAAAACTTACACTAAATGAAAATTTGAAATGTTGCCTTGGCAATAAACTTAAATAAATTGAAGTTGAAGCACTAAAATTATGAACAGAAAAAAACCCGGAAATAAATTAAATTAAACTGAAATAGCAATATTAAAAAAATAATGAAATTACTAAATGTTAAACTAAAATGAACATGAAAACTAAATACATAAAATCTTATTTAAAATAAGATAAATCTTATTTAAATACTAACATTAATAAAACTAAAATAACACTGGGTCAATCTCAGGACAATCTGTAGTTAAGATACAACAATTCTGCTTTATCAAATCATAAAAAAAATACGCAATTACAAGTTACGCCTTCCACAAACAAACAGTCATTAACCGAAATAATCTTTTCAAGTACATTTATTATATGTTGTTATATGTATAAAAGGCTTTCGAATCATATGAACTATGAAATAACTTCTATTAGTAGCCTAAAACATTAAATAAATTGTGCAATAAAATACAGACCTATCTGGTAATTACCTATCCTATCCCCCATCCCTTAACCCTACCTCTTTAATAAAAAATAAAATGTAGACTACTGTAGTTTCATAACAAACAGGATGACTTACGGCATCTGGTGATCTAACATCTTAGATCGTATGCCTTATCAACACGTGTCACGTGGTGATAGTGAAGATTAAAAATGCAAGGAAAGTGAAGTAGGGCAGTGAAAGGTAGGGCCCTGTCCCAAATGGAGCCCTAAGCCCATGTGACAGTCTTCCGTGACGTAATGGCGCTTCGAATATTGGGTAGAAGTCTGGTTTGGCAAAGGCCGGCAGTTTTTCCCCCATATGGGATTTTTAAATAGTCTTTGTTAAAGAGTTATAAGCCATGAACCGAGCCAGTCAGCTACGAGGTGAATCACAACACGTAAAGCAAAACGTTTTTGAAAATCTGACAAAAAGACGAGACTGTGTACTTAACGGCTTTAGTGAGGGAAATCATATGAAGCATTGCGAACAGCACAATCAAATGACTCATTTACAAATATTGATATGTATAAAAACAATATATATTGTGTATATGAAAAACATGCATATATATATATATATATATATATATATATATATATATATATATATATATATATATATATACAAATCTTTTAGTATTTTGACAGCGTAGACTAGAGAGATTACGTCATTTGCAGTGCTTCATGGGAGTGGGCGGAGTTAAAAAGTTATTTTGGCTTTTTTTGACTCTCTGATTGGAGGAATTTTCTGTACAGCATCATGGGTAATGTTAGCCTGGAAAGCCAGACGTACATCAAGATGTTTAGTCTGGCAACTCACCATAGACACGGTCAATCTGATGGGTGGGATAAACGGCTGTCTTTCAAATTCCCTCTGCACACAATAGGACAGCGCTTCAACCAACCAGAGCGTTTTCCCAACAGCGGAGCTAACGTTAGTTGATAGATTCAACTTTTAAATCTGGCCGACAAAACTACGAACACATCTTCCTTTTTTTAAGAATGACTTAAGTGCCGTTCTTTGTTCTTTTCTCAAAGAAAAACTTAACTCCAAGTCCTCCAGAGTTGCGGCCAAAGCCGATTCGAAAGACCGCTGTTCTCCATCCGCAGCAGCCGTCATTCTTTGTTTTCAAGTGGCAGGAACCGTCGCAACTCTGTCGTCATATGTTAAGCCCGCCCCCGCCTACTCTATACACGACGTGATTGGCCTGACCCAATTTAGGTTTTTGCAGCAAAAAGGTCTATTGAGAGTTGCTAGACTGACCCTGGCTGCAAAATAATTTTGCTGCCGCTAGGGTGCGTCTAGATTTCTAGGCTAGGGTAATGTAGTTTTTCACCAGGAATTCCACAGTAAAACAATTATTTTAAAAGATTACAGTATTTGTCTTTGAAGGTTTATAAATGATCATTCAAAATCAATTCTCTAAAAAAATAAATAAAAATGTATGGAGCTTTTACTTCCAGAACCCGACTGTTAGGCACTCTGTGGTGGGGAAAGAGTTAAACAGCGTGAGCGTCTTATAGTGAGTTACAAGTGAAAAGTCAATAAACAGCAAAACACCATCAATTTTCAGTGCAAAAAATATCTCTTTTATTATTTACGATAACATCAAACAAACAGACAGGATGAATAGTTTGACACTCGTCTTCAATGTCACCTACTGAAACGTAACTTTGGTAAAAAAAGAAAAGCAGCAAAAGATTAAACAGATTAAATAGAAGAACCAGAGGAACCGGCAGAAGCTCGCGGACCACACAATAAAACACATTTACAAAGAAGCCAGAAAGAGAATTACTCGTTCACAGTTAGGAGAAAGAAAAACTGCAGAAGCCGGTCGAGGCTCGTCGTGAAACCTTGAACATTTCCAACGGCTTGAAATCATCAAGATTCGTCTACACAGGGAAAGCAGAAATATAGTACAAGTGTTTTTAAAGCACAACGGAGAATATACAGAAAATATTCCACCTGATGTCATCATGGCAGACAGACCGGAAACTCAATCCATATCCACAGCTGAAAGTTCAACAAGTCATTTAGAGAAATGTGCATTTCACTGAACAATACTTTCCCCTAATCCCAAAGAAGGGCTGCCCAAAAGATTTACTGGCGTCAGGACAAACAAACAATTTATCTTCTCCAAAAAAAATAAATTAAACATGCTGTGTGTTTTTTGATAATGACATACTGAATATCTAACAAGAAAACTACACAATAAACAACTGATGAATCTGAGCGAAGCGCTTAATGTACTGAAAAAAAAATCATAAACCTTTAGTCAGTCCGAGAGATGATAATAACCACATGCAAACCACAGCAGGAAAATGAGTTAAGATCAGCAAACACACCCAATCAGAGAGCAGCGCTGAACATCCAACATTTACATATCAAATCCTCATGTTTACATTACATTTACATAACCAAATTAATTTATGTACAGGTCTTTTGAGAGAAGTGATTAAATTGGGTGTGATCGAATTAAATTCATTTGCAAAAAAATTATAAAATAAAAATTTATAGTGTTAGATTTCAATCATAAAAATGATAGAATTTGCATAAAAATGAAGTCAATTCTTGGCAAACTATGGCCATATTAAAAACCAACAAATGCAACATTTTGTTTTGATGCTTACAAGCAATTTTCCCCTGTATATTTCACTTTGGTGATGCCAATCAGTAAGACACTCCATATATAATTGACTCATTTTGTAATCTTTGACTTCCTGCGAGACACACTGGAGAGAAATGCTTGACAGTGTAAGAATAAAGTGCAAAAAAAAAAAAGGCCAAATCAGCTACATGCACTTGCTAATGTGCATTATTTACTACAAAACGTGATGCAATGCCAAAAAATAGCAACAAAAGACATTTAAAGTTTTGCTGTTTTATCACTTTAAAAGTGCTGTGATGATAAAGCTCGTCGTGCACAAGGGGAAACGTATCCCCAAGTCAAGTAAAAGAACAAATCTTTTTCCAGAAGCTTTGCTCAGATCAGCTGGGACAATAATGCAAGGTGAAATTGAGCTTCTCATTATTTAAGACCTGCCTTTTATTCACAGTGGAGGCAATGGAGAAGATGTTTAGATGTTTGTAGAGGTCTAACAGCTGTATATATCCAGCCCGCTGGATTGGACTCGTGTTTTACTAAACCAAACGTCAAATCAGACTGATTTGTTAATCAATTAGAAACATATTCAAACTGCTGTGCATTGTCATATCTAACTGCATTGGTCATCTTTCTACAATCAAAAAGAGGAGACTGGTTTCATTTTTGCTATGCCTGACATTCAAAATCGCAGCTGTAGTTCGTGGCTTGGTGTTAGAAACAAGTGCTATACAGTCAAACAAAACGAATGTGTAACGAAACACAGATGATTTCACACAGGACAAAACGGGCAACCCTATTCGTAGAGCGTTTTACAGTATGATGCCGCCAATACAGGACCTGACGATGTCACTTTAGCCATTTAATACTCATCTGAGGTTAAATCACTCTAGAAAACCATAGTGCTTCCTCTATGCTACTACATCTGTTCAAAATCAGATATAGTCCTAGTTTAATGCCTTTACTGACTGGAGTTTTGCTTTTAAAAATCCAAAAACCATCTTTTAAAGATGGCCGAAAGCAGAAGCACGTCCGTCCCGTTGCACATCTGATCTGATTCGGGGGGGAAATCGCAACTAAAAAGAGCGACACAACGCCGACTCGAAGGTGTCAACTGCATTTCTGGGAGCAAACGTTTGTTATGAAGCATATTAGTTCTATAAATAGATCAGTTAGACAGTTTCATTTGTAATCAAATGTCTCTCTGATGTTACAGTCTTTTTTTTTTTCTTCTTCTTCTTTTTTTTTAACCAGAACTATTTACAATTCAAAACCAAGAAACTCCTTCGCAGTCTCGCGAGACCGAACAGTCATACACAAATCTCGAAAAACGAGACTGACCTTTTTCCAGGGCTTACGGCTGAATCGAAGATATTCCATGGGATTATAAACACCAAATGATGCCCAACTCGCACGTATAAATACACTTGTGTTTTTGATATGACAATTGTGGACAATGGCATCAACTCAAAATAACAAACCCTGTACACGTACGCTTCATACAGTCCCTCCTCGCATGGCAGACTGTACAATGAGAGGCGATGATACTTAAGCTACGAAGAGGTGAAGCGGTGGGTTTGTTTCGGGTTTCTTTGTTTTGTCTGTTTCTTTTAGGTGGTCTTGACCAGGTCGTACACGTGGATGTGGAAATCGTCATCGTATTTGATGTAGTAGACAGACGGCTTGGCGGGAACTTGATAGATGACGAGGCCTGTTCTCTTTACACCTTTATCCGTCACATACTCCACCTGCTTACCCACAAGGCTCTCTGTTTCCTCGCCGGGCTTCCTGTCTGCGGGCAGCAAGTGTTTATTCTCTGCGGAAACAAAGAAATCGAGACCGTAAACTGAAACTGAAACTTCACTGCACAATGATTGAATTCAACCTACCCATGTTATTAATAGAATATAATAAATGGTATACAAAAGTTGGTTTTTAAGGTGACATTGTTACAGTGTAATTATATATTTAAGTACTGAGTAATATTAAGCAATTACATGTACTTACTATAGGGTTAGGGTAGGATTAGGGATTGTTTGAGGGTTAGTTGCATGTAGTTATGCATAATTTACTGTTATTACTATGGTAAGTACATGTAATATATGCAACAAGGACATTGTAATGTAAAGTGTTACCCAAAAATTATCTAAAATAAATATGCATGTTATTAATTTAAATATTAGTATTTTAGATAATTATATATAAAACTCAAACGTATGTAAAAGAAGTCTCTTATGCTCACCATAACTGCCTTTATTTGATCAAAAATACAGTGAGAACTACAGTAATATTATTAAAAAAATTCATATTTGAATATGTTCAAATGTAATTTATTCCTGTGATTCAAAGCTGAATTACTCCAGTTTTCAGTGTCACATGATCCTTCAGAAATCATCCTAATATGATAATTTGCTGCTCAAGAAACATTTCCTATCATTTTTTTCAGGATTCTTTGGTGAATAGAAAGTTCAAAAGAACAGCATTTATCATCAAGGTAGAGATAATGAGGCGGCTGATAATGTAGAAACTGACAGACCGTAGAGAAATCGAGCCAGATAGATAAAGATAAACGATCTCTCAGGCCCTGTGTACACCTGGTGTGTGTTTTGGTCGATTGGATCACGAGTGGACGACACTAAATACAGTTGTAAACGAGGTCTAAAACGTTTTGAGATTGTCCACTTTAGACCACTTCCAGAGGTAGTGGAAAATGCATTTGATCAGATTGCTTTTGTAGTGTAAACACTCATGTGGTCGAATGTGTTTGAACAGCCACAAAATACCGTCAACTCTCCGTCTACTGAACTAATGCATAACATTATGTGAAGCGCTCTAGCCAGACGAGATTTAAACTGTCGGCTGAAGACCCAAGATTAGTTTGAAGATGAAAAATGTCCCAATCACAATGTTCTCTCATCATTCCTGATTTCTAACACACACTCACAGTGTTCGGCTGGTGTTGTGGCTGTCAGAGCAGAAACTAAAGCTGATGCTGTCCGTGTGTTTTTCTGTCGTCTCCGGGTGTGTTCATATGTAAATTGCATGAGCTTATTTTGCCCATTAGATCAAAAAACGTACATTTACCCGTCCATAGACCCTTCCCTTAAAGAAATCAGGACAGAAGTGGTTGAAAGTGGACAAAAGAGACGGATTAAAACACCAGATGTAAACGGGATCGACTGAAACGCATCTTAATACCAGATGTAAACAGGTCCTAAGAGATGCTTCGTAGAGTCACACAGAACCAAAAAAACAATCTTGGTTCTGAAGTAGGGCTGCACGATTTGGGGAAAATGTCATATTGCGATAATAGAGGTCAATATTGCGATTGCGATATGCGATATAATAAACAAATGGTTTCATGAGTCAACTTGCTTGGTTCTCAAGGAAAATAAATGCACACACAGATTAGTGATAATCTGCCTAAAGAAAAAAGTTATTTAGTCAAGAGCAGTGAGTGTTTTTCTCTGTTCCCTTTGTTCTTTGATTAACTTTAGCGACAGATATAATTAGTGGCTACTGTGTACTGTCCCTTTAAGAGCAGCCGCTGCTGTCAGAGACGCGGATCTCACACGCGCCTCATTCTCTCACGAGTCACAACTCTTCACGTTCATCATAAGACTACTCTTATGTTATGAAGATACTCGACAAAAATAAATTTTGGCATAATTGTGTGTGTTATTGTTTGTTCAAGCTCGAAAGAGAACTGTATTCTGGGCTGTTTTTGCGTACGCACGATATTAGCGCAAGTCTTTCTGTGTGTCACAGTCAGGACATTCACAGGCAGCGCGTTCATTTTGGCATACATGTGTGTTGTTCGTTCTACAGCGAAAGAGAACTTGATACTGGCGCGCTGTCTGTACGATACTGGCGCGCGTCTATCTGTGGGTCGTGTGTGTGTGTGTGTCAGGAGGACATTCACTGACAGCGCTTTCTTTTTTGTCTTATCGCGCATGAATGGTTTAAAAGCATGAATAAGAGCGGGATCATGTAACACTAGCCAAAGGATGCCAAAAATAACAGATGCTGCGTTAATTGCGTTAACAGCGCTAATTTGTTTATTTAATATAAAATCGCAGCATTTTGCGTCATATAATCGCGTAGGCTTGACATCGCGATTGCGATACGATTAATCGTGCAGCACTATTCTGAAGCGTTGCTCTGTAAGGCAGAGCAGCACTTTAAACATGTCTGCTAATTGCATAAACTTGAATGTAACACTTTCGGTCATACAAGGCTTTTGGTCATACCTAGGATATCCAGAACCACCAAAGGAGGGAGAGCATTTTCACATTTGGCTCCAAAACTCTGGAATAGTCTTCCTGATACTGTTCGTTGCTCAGACTCGCTCTCCCAGTTTAAAACTAGATTAAAGTCGCATCTCTTCAGCCAGGCATTCATATAATCTTACTGTTCAAACTACAATCCGGCCTCTAGCTCATAAATGCCAGAGGAGAACTGGCCCCCGACTGAGCCTGGGTTCTCCCAAGGTTTTTTTTTCTCCATTAGGTCACCTGATGGAGTTTTAGGACACCATTAGGTCACTTGATGGAGTTTTTCGGTTCCTTGCCACTGTTGCCTTTGGCTTGCTCAGTTGGGGATATTTTGGGGATATTTAATTTAATTTTATCAATCAATAAATTCCTCTTGAAACAAACTTTGTTGTATTATTTTAATTTAATACTGTGAAGCTGCTTTGATACAATCTGTATTGTGAAAAGCGCCATACAAATAAACTTGACTTGACTTGACTTTCTAGTATCATAATTAGGGATGTCAACGATTAATCGACGATCGATTAATTGTCGATAATACATTTAATCGATACAACTTATCGATCATCGATTAAGCAGGTCTTCATGCGTGTGCGCGCTGCTCAACCGCGAAACATGTAAAGCCAGCGCGCCGGAGTTATGTTTGGGACCATTTTACACCATCATGACTATAAGTTTGCGTGTGCATTCGCAGCCTTTTGTTTTGTGCAAACGTAAGTTGTAATACTGTTTATTTTCTGTAGGCCTATCTATATCTGATTTATCTCATATTGGATATATTTGGTTAAGAATGAACTCTGTAGTAAAGCGTCAGCTTCAGCGCGTGCAGCTCAAACGGCAGTGCACGACTAATAATGACTATTGGGACCGTAATATTACATAACATTATAAAGAGAACAATATTGTAATAAAACATTGTGAATTATTTGGGTTTAGTTGCCGTGTCGCGTTGCTCCAGGAAGACCGCGTCCACAACATGAGTAGTTCTGAATGAATGGCACGTAACTTAGTTCAAGTTACGTGCCACACACACAGGAACCCAGACCGACCCCTTCCACAGCCAATACCCCTCTGTCCTCCTTTTCTTCGCTAACCGAGGAAGAAGTATCTACACTTCTCCTCTCCAGTCACCCTACCATCTGCCCGCTTGACCCCATCCCCTCACACCTTCTACAAGCCATCTCTCCCACACTTCTACCATCACTCACACACATCATCAACTCATCCCTCCACACTGGCACCTTCCCTACAGCATTCAAGCAGGCTCGGGTTACTCCACTGCTCAAAAAACCAACCCTAAACACATCATTTGTAGAGAATTACAGACCTATCTCTCTCCTACCATTCATTGCGAAGACACTTGAAAGAGCTGTCTTCAACCAACTAACATCCTTCTTGTCTCTAAACAACCAGCTGGATGTCAACCAATCTGGCTTCAAAAAAGGACATTCAACTGAGACTGCATTACTGTCAGTCACAGAAGCCCTACGGATCGCAAAAGCTGCTTCCAAATCTTCAGTCCTCATTCTCCTGGATCTGTCTGCTGCCTTCGACACGGTGAATCATCAGATCCTTCTGTCCACCCTCTCATCACTGGGCATCACAGGAACTTCACTCCACTGGTTTGAGTCCTATCTCACAGGTAGGTCCTTCAAGGTCGCATGGAGAGGTGAGGTATCCAGAGCACATCAGCTGACCACAGGGGTTCCCCAGGGTTCAGTTCTTGGTCCCCTCCTCTTCTCCATCTACACCACATCACTGGGACACATCATACAGGCACACGTTTTTTCCTACCACTGCTATGCTGATGACACACAGCTCTTCCTCTCCTTTCAACCAGATGATCCCACAGTAGCTGCACGGGTCTCAAGCTGTCTGGCGGACATCTCCACATGGATGAAGGAACATCACCTGCAGCTCAACCTGGCAAAGACTGAGCTTCTCGTCCTCCCTGCCAATCCGTCTCTACAGCACGACTTCACCATCCAGCTAGAGTCATCATTAATCACCCCATCAAGATCGGTCAGAAATCTTGGAGTAACGTTTGATGACCAGCTGACCTTCACAGATCACATTTCAAAGACAGCTCGATCATGCAGGTTTGCACTGCACAACATCAGGAAGATCAGGCCTTTCCTAACTGAGCATGCAACACAACTTATCGTCCAGGCCCTGGTCATCTCTAGGCTGGACTACTGCAATGCCCTTCTGGCTGGACTTCCAGCATGTGCAACCAAACCCCTACAGATGATCCAGAATGCTGCAGCTCGTCTTGTCTTCAACGAACCCAAGAGGGCCCACGTCACTCCTCTGTTCATCTCTCTGCACTGGCTACCTCTAGCTGCTCGCATCAAGTTCAAGGCACTGACGCTTGCTTACAGAACTATCACAGGCTCAGCTCCCTCCTACTTTCACTCACTCCTACGAGTCTACATCCCTACCAGACACCTACGATCGGTCAACGAGCGACGTCTCGTGGTTCCATCACAGAAAGCCACAAAATCACTTTCCAGAACATTCTCATTCACAGTTCCATGCTGGTGGAACGCTCTCCCCACCCTCATCCGGAATGCAGAATCCCTGACAACATTCAAAAAACAGCTGAAAACCAATCTCTTCCGTGAGCACTTAACCTTATATAAAAAAAAAAAAAAAAAATTCCTTTCCCTTTGAAACATCACTTATCAGGCTTATGCTACTCTGAATAATACCTGAACTTCGTATTTTGAGCACTTCCTGCGTTGTTGTTGCTTTTGCCTCTTTATGATGACTCGCTGAATTTAGTCCTAATTTGTAAGTCGCTTTGGATAAAGGCGTCTGCTAAATGACTAAATGTAAATGTAAATGTAAATGTAAGTTCACTTGTGCTTGAATTTGCGTCATTTTGTGCAGATATAATTTGTAATATTATGTTTATTTTGAATATATCTGATTAATCTCATATAGGATGCGTTTCTTTTAGATAAATAACGTGCTAGCAAAGTGCTCCAGTTTAACGGTAGCAGATTCATTCAGCGCGTCCACAACAGTCACACATTCTAAGCGCATATGAGGCGGCGTTGGTGACACGTTGTATTAGTAGTTATATTTGATTATTAAATCATTAATTTAATTATCAATCACATCGAAACATTTTACAATCCTACTAGCCCTTTATTTATATTTAAAACCATTCTAATTGATTTGGTGAGGAACATAGCGTTTTGAGCAGCATTTGCAGACCCTGTCATGCTGTCATAGCCACTGCAGTAGACGCATATCGCAGTATTAAGGCTAACGATTAATTGATTAATTGATCGTTAATTTAAACGACGATCGATCATGGGAATTTGTGAAAATTGACATCCCTAATCATAATATAAAAATTCATCAAGCAAAAAGGTGAGTAATATCAGATTCAATAACCTTCAAACGGAATTAACTTCAGTAAGGTTTTATTAAAAACATCAGCTTATTTACCCGCTTCAGGTAAAATCCGGAGGTCTCCGTCTTTGTAGTCGTCCCAGAGCTGGTACATGTAGAGCACAGGGTCTTTCTCGTATGTGATGTAGTACCAGTTGGTCATGATGGGCGCTCGGGACAGGACCATCCCCCTCCACTCGTTCTTCTCACCGTCCTCCTTCTCAAACAGATGCTCCACGGCTTTTCCCACCAGCTCCTCTGCGTCATGAGGAACCTTGATCTTGTTGTTCACTACGAAGGGTATGGAAACACAGCAAAACGACAAAAAGAGGTTGTGTGTTACAGTGATTTTACCCTGGTTAAGAGCTCTGAAATCTGACTGGGATTGTATGAACCATGTTCAATCACACTGAAATACGCATCGCATGTAATTGGTTGAATTAACGCAACTATAAAGCCTTCCTGTAGCTCAAACAGTAGAGCGTTGGCGCTTGCAACGCCAAGGTCATGGGTTCGATTCCCAAGGAAAGCAAGAACTGATAAGAATGTAAATGTGTACCTTGAATGCATAAATGTAAATGTATAAACAGCAATATGATCAAAGTTACTGTACCTACACAGTTCAAATGTCTGGGGTCGATAAAATATTTGTATTGATTTCTCAAGAAAATGTTATAAAAAGGAGGGAAATAAAGTGAAATGTATTCCTGTGATGGCATGGCAAAGCTACATTTTCAGCAGCAAAAGAGCAGCTTTTATTTATTAAGTGAAATAGAAATCTTTTATAACATATAAATGTCTTTACTACTAAAATAATTAAATTCACGGCGCACTTGGTCTTCTCTGTGGAATTTTCTGGAAGATGCTTAGTGACTGATATATCCTTTTAATTACTGGTCTATAAAATGTCCCTGTTATTTATTTACTTTGATATGCCCTGTTGTATTTTTATTTTTATTATAATTATTTAGTTTTTGCATTTTATATGCTTATGTATGCACATGTATATCCAAAGATTGTAAGATGATATAGCTTATATGGTTGTACGTGCTGTTATGAGATACCATTACCACTATGTTGTGTTATTGTAAAAAAAAAAAAAAAAAAGATATAAAAGATATATTCTATGTTATGATATATATTACTTAATAAACCTTATTTGCTATAAAAAAATAAAAATAAAAATCTTCATTCATGAAATAATTGCATTTATTGTAACTATCTAACAACTATTCTTTCACTATGCAAAATAGTTAATTAGACTAAGATATAGTAAGCATTGACGTTTTATATAAACTAAAGCTGTGCAAAATAAACAGGCACCAAAATTCTTGTCACAATATTTCATATTCATCCTTTTCTAGATGAAACCCTCATTTCCTTTGCAACATATGGTGCTGTTTTCATATATTCTCAATTGTGACGGCGCAAATAAAATACAGTGCCATTTGAGTATCACCATTTTATTAATAAAAACTGAATGAATCAATGCAAACTGTTTTAGTTTCAGTAAAGTAAAATAACCCTGATATGATAATCAGTCTCCATCATTATTTCAACCGCAAACATCATCAAAAACAAATGTCTTCCAATTCAGTCTTATTTATTTTGTGCTTTAGTAGTCAGTTCGTTTATTTTCCCTTCTGTCTATTTTAACTTTATTATGATTACTGGGGAACAGATGTGCACATCATTACATACAGGGAAAAAAACCCTGCAGGGGCTGCACGATATATCCTTTTATCATCGATATTGCAACAAAGATAGTCACATTACAGGATGTGCGAAGTCAAGTATAGGATCCGTATGGACCAGGCTCCACGGTTCGAAACGCACGTGATTCTCTGATTAATTGCAGTTTAACCATCATAGAGCAAAAGTTTTCTGTTTGCTCATGTTTTAGGTCCTGCCAGTTTAAACATTCTAGCAATTTTAAACCATCTGAGCGAAAGACGACGCGAAAGAGAACTGGGAACACCGAATTCAATTCTCTTTCTCATCTTTTTGTGCATGAAAGGACACACATACACACCGTCTCGGCTAGTATCCTCATTAACAGTCGCTTATGGCGTACGTAAACAACTGAGAAAGAAAACGGATGCGTATTATTACATTGGATACATGCATTCAGCCTTAAAGTGACAGCAGCCTAATAAACCTGCTGATGCTGCCGTGTCATTAATGCTAATCAAACAACAATATACAAAGAGAAAATCACTTTGTAGCTTTATACAGTAAAGAATATGCAGTGTTATTTTACATTTGATTATTCCATATCTGTGCCTGAATACTGTAAGACTCAACTGAAAAACAAAGCACTGTTCATTTCATTTGTATCTTTATATTGTATTATATTTAGTATATTGTATTGTTATATTGTATATCAATGTTTTAATTTGTTTATTATTTTCTATGCAGATTCAATCCCCTACAAAATTATAGAGTGATTTAGAGCTATTCAAGTCATCTGTTGAAATTGTTTTCATTTCACAGACATTTTTTTTGTGTGTGTGTATATTTGGATATACAGTTTCTCGTACCGTGACATTTTGGTCACGCATACTCTCACAGAATGCTTTAGTTGTCGTTCATGCACTATAAATACTGCTCATCCTTGCACATGTGCTACTTCCTGTTTCCTGTTTGCAGCACAACAGATCCACCTACTCACCCACTTTCTCAGTGAGAACTTGCAGGTTGGAGACTCTCTCATCTTTAAAGAGCTCGATGCCATAGACGCAGTCGAAGCCGTCGTACTTGACCATGAACAGGGAGGAGTTGACGCTGAGGCGGTCCAGCACGGTGCCCTTCCACTTGGTCAGCGCGCCCTTCTCCCTCCAGCTGTGTTGGATGCGTCGGCCCAGCAGGTTGTTGGGATCAGGAGTGAGACTGTCGCTCAGCTCGCCACTGCTGCGCTTCCTGACGAGAGGAGAAAAACAGGAGCGTAATAATAATGGGCTGAAATTACCAATCAAGCATCGTTTTACCGCTCAAACACTGATTGATCGATTTTATATTGCACAGCATTCTCTCTTAGATGATATCAAATGCATATGGCTCACGTGACAGATACACACTGTACGTTAATCTAAAGTGGTATTAATATGAGTATCAGCAGTCTAAAAATTAGGCATGATATAAAACTGTTGGTAACACTACAATAAGGTTTCATTAGTTAACGTGAAATAAGAATGAACAGCATTTATTAATCTAAATTAATGTGAAATTCAACGTTTACTGATACGTTATTAAAATCATAAGTTGTATTTGTTAACATCAGTTCATGCACTGTGAAATAACATGAACAAAGAATGAACGACTTAGTCAAAGATTAATAAATACTGTAACAAATGTATTACTCACTGTTAGTTCATGTTAGTTACTGCATTAACTACTGAAACCTTATTGTAAAGTGTTTCCAAAATTTGATAAAGAATGAAATACAATTTTTGCATGATTTAAAGTACACTTCACTAATTTTATATTTTGACAGAAATTATTATTCATCAAGGATGCATTAAATTGATCAAAAGTGCCAGTAAAGACACTTATAATGCAGCCTTGGTGAGCAGAAGAGACTTCTTTCAAAAACATTTTTTTAAATCTTACCGAATCCAAACAGTAGTGTAAAAAAAAAAAAAAAAAAAAAAATTGGTCTTCATAATCTTTCATCAATATGTAATAACTTGCTAAGCCCTCCAATTCTTCAACCGCCTTGATCTATTCCGACCTGTAACAGCCACTTTTCACAATCCAACCAATTCCAAAACAACTCCTGCCCTGTATTTTTCTTTAATATCCTATTTCACTCAGAAACACATCAGATTACCAAAATAAAATGGGTTCACACGGACTCTACAGGCGCCTAATAGAAATTAGTAGTAAAAAGTTGACTGTGACTGAACACACCGAAAGGAATAAAGGCGACTGCCAACTAACATGTGTGTTATGTGGCTGTGTGTTAGTAAATATCAGCATATATATATACACATCATTCAAAAAGAGAAACAAAAACTGGGACTGCAGATATACAAACCGTAAACAAAGCAGCGCTTGCTTACCATGATGAATATCAATCACGCTGATCACTTTCTTCCTTACAGTCGGCTCATGTTATTATGAAAATATTCGTGCATTGGGATGCTCAAGTAAGATTATGTAAAATTAGAACAGACTTCTGTCTGTGCCGTCTTGACTTCTAGGCTTTATCACTTTCACTGACTCGTTCGCTAAGGGCAAGCTCACACTACAGGACTGTAAGACTACATGAATCACTGTGGCGCTCACACTGCACAACAAGGCTTCTTGTCATCTGTCGTCGTCTTGTCGTAGCAGCTCACATACACAACAACACAACGCTGACGACGAGGTGCACAAACTACAAGACATTTGGTCGAGAGACAGTTCTTGGCTTTTTCCTCACACGAGAAACTCATGCAAGTGATTACGAGATTTTTCCATTTACACCACTTTGATTGGCTGGATTAGTTCCACCTTGTCATTGCATTTGACACACTTTAAGATTATGTGGCGATAATATCAAAAAGGTTTGAAAATAATCGAGTTATTTACGAGTTGAGCGCACATGAACGCCACAACAATGTCAGTGGGAAGCTCGGGATTTCCTTTAATGGGTAACTCTCGCCAAAATTTAACCTAGGCTCTTTTTGTTAATCTAACTTTCATGTAAAAGCATAATTAGAATGGAAACGCCACTTTTAAGATTGCCCGTATTTTCGTTTTAGGTCAAAATGCCTTTTGAATGGGAGTGAGAAAGTAGTCGATCGATCTCCGAATGCAACGTAACATGAGGAGAGTAAAGATGGAAAGCTCCTAAAGCTTGTTTACTTATAAATTCACAGATAATTTTGTATCTAAGTTATCATGCTTTTCATTGAAAATACAAGTTCATGACATTTCCTCATATGGAGTCAGTTCATTACGTTGCATTCGGAGATCGACTACTTTTGACTGACAAAATTCCAGCCACCGGAAACACTAACTGATAAAGTGAGTCGTACAAAACCTTTCTTTTTTAGTAAACTCTGTGTACACAAACAATGTAGTCAATGCTGGAGTTCATGTGTAGAGCCTCTGGTGATACTTCCAGCACAGTTTCATGTTGTGTCGAGCCGCATTAGTGTTTTAAAAATAGCGATTTTGATGCTATCATAGAAGTGCCACTAGCACTCCCATTCAAAAGGCATTTTGGACCTAAAACGAAAATATGGTCAATCTTAAAAGTGGCGTTTCCATCCTAATTATGCTTTTACACGAAAGTTTGACTCGGGTGTAGATTAACAAAAAGAGCTTAGGTTCAATTTTAGCGAGAGTTACCCTTTAAGCCCCGATCTTTACGAGTTGTGGGAGCATGCGTCACTGAGAAATATGGCAGAATACCACAATACTTAAAGGCATTTAGCAGTGATATTGCTAGACTTTTCTATTTACAGCGAAGTAAGCAAATTGCCTGCACAGAATATGATGGCATTATTATACAATATAATATGTAACGATAAAGTTTGCACGTGGCTTCAAAAATTAATTAAAAACATAAAAAGCAAAGCACACTTGAAGCACATTTCTTTGTTCTTCATTTTCTAGAACTAGAGTTTAAGAAACTTGCTCTATTTTTGTGTAATTAATTAAGAGAAATTACACCGCCATCTTACTCCGAAGAAAGTGACTTGAACGCACATGCTAGGGCTGCACAATATATCAAAATATCGCAAATGTATATATCGCAATAGCTTGCAATAACTGGGGTCATGAATAAAAGACAAAGAGAGAAATCACTCACTGCTCTTGGCTGAATAACTTTAGTAGCTTTAATAAGAATCAGTATATATTTAATTCATACAGTGAAGACTAAGCAGTGTTTTATTTTTACGTTTGAATATTCATGTTCTGTTGTTAAATAAACCTAAAATAGGCCTTCCTGAAACACTAAACCCTGTGGTTTACACTGATGTTAAAATAACACTTCTTATGCCGCAGTAAAACACTGCTGTTCACTTTCAGAAAGTTGTAGGGATGTTTTCTTGTCACAAAAAGAATGTGAAACACGTATGTAGGTTATATAATTTTAAATATATTTTAAAGATAATTTAAGTTTATTTTACGCATTATCGTATCGCATATCGCATTATTTAATTAGTTATCGCATATCACATTTTTCTTCAATATCGTGCAGCCCTAGCACATGCCATCATAAACACGACTTCCCAGGAGGACTTGAACGCACCAATACCCAACGAGCATCAGTGACCTCAACGTGCGCCGTATTGGCCGGTTTTCATCGCAGACTTTGGAAAACTATCCGTGATAGCAACATCCAGTTAAAAGTCATGTAGTGTGAGCTTGCCTTAAGCTGAACAGCCAATAAGAGTTCTCTCTCTCTCTCTCAATGATGAAGCCAATGCCAACAGATGCCTATTTAACATCCTCAATCGGCCCAAAAAAGCCCTGATGGAGTCCGACTAAAGCCAACGCATAAACTGGGCATGAGTGCATGAGTTCAGTCAGAGCTCAGTTTAATAATTCACTTCTACTGGAGAATGTCTGTCACTCAACAATTCTAGCATTGAAAACACATTCCTGGAAATATCACAGCATAATCCGGCCTGACACCGAAATATTCTTTCCAGCCTGGTCCTGTTGATAATCTGAGCACAACCATTATTAGTCAATTCTGGACTATATATTAGAGATCGACCGACGTGGGCAGATTCTGAAATAAATTTCCAGAGAGCAACGTTTCATATAACACAATTTAATTACAGCAAATGAGATGTATACTTGAACACTTATTAGGCAATGTGCCTTATCCACTGATAAGGCTATAAGTAGTTTGTGGAAGTGATATGAGACTATAACTGACACTTTTGTTAATCTGTGAACCAGCCAACTGGTTATTGGTGATGTTAAAATGACCAAATATTGTGCCAATTCATCGGTCTGGTTTGAGTGTCCCTAGAAACTTCCCTAACTCGACACAATCAAATATATGTGATTTAGACTGATGTGCTAATGAATCAGAACTGATTCAACCAATTCACTGAAAAGAAATCAGCTCAAGAGAACGATTCATCTACATATTGCACATCACTATGGCAGTGATGGTAAACCATGGCATTTCCATATTTATCATGCTAAAATTTATTTACTATGGTATTTACAAGTTACATGAATTTTGGTATCCCTTCAATATCATCATATACCAAAGTATCATGGTATCATGGTTCTGATACCATCATTGTTCAATGTTAAAGTGTGTTTATATTAGATTTACTCACCTGCCCCTTTTCTTGGACATGTTTCCAAAACCTCAAGCACGTCTAGAAGAGAAAAATGACAGACTTATAAGTAAACCAATAGGTTTGCTTGTCTTCTGGCAAGACACTTCAAGTAAAACCAGTGTTTCTTCCTCATCCCAAGAAAACATCCCAAATGCACAGTGAAGTGCTTGTTTTATTATGATTTTTTACACTTATTTGTGTCTAAAGATATCTATTGTAATTGAAATCATTAAAGGCCATGTCTCAAAAAATTAGTTTTCAGAAGTTTTCACTTTTGCAGCACTTGCATACACCAAACATTTAGTCTTATTTTATTCCTACCTAAATTCTGAAAATGTTTTATTTTACACAGAATTTTGTTTGTAAAACATTTGCCAGATTTATTTTAATTCTAAATACATGGTGTACATTTTTATTGGAGTGATAAGAAGAGATATCCAAAAGCACTTCTGTAAAACTATGTCAACAAAATAATAATTTTGAAGGTTTCAAGGTTTAGATTTCTGTTCTGGAGATGATCAGATAATACCTCATTTGCATATTTAAACATACATTTTCAGAAATCATGTGATACAAAGCAATTGTCTTACTGGACTGTGATTAATCAAACGGGGAAGTGTGGTGAAAGCTGTTAATTGAAATGTTTTCCCTATCTCTATACCCAAGGTTTCTTTTATTTTTCCTGGCTTTATTGGAATATCATTAGATTGCTTTTAGGGCTAAGAGCAATAATACATATGGCACAACTGCAGATATTACTTTCATTTCAGCATATAGAAACTGATGGGAGTGTCAACATATGGAGGTTGTCGACCACATGGTTTTGACAGCTCCATTCAGTCCTTAAGCTAAATCTGCAACATTGTACATGTTACAACGCTTCAGGTCTTGTTAATCAGGTGTGACCTGTGCATGTTACATATGTAACGCCACGTTATCTATTGTTATTTTATAGCATTGCCATATTAATCTGGCCTCTGATTGGACAATGACTCAACAGCGCCCGTGTTGCATAATTACATCGAATCTGCGGCATGTATTCAGGTGTTAATGGTTTAATATCGCGTTAAAGTTGATGTGAAACCCACGTAGAACATGAGACGTCCACAATATTGCGGCATAGGCTAAAAGAGGCCGGTTTATTTTTCATGTCTTAATGGTGCAAGCTGTGCTGCTTCAACATATATCGCCCAAAATGTAACATATACATCATAACAAACATGTCAGACATCAGTAATGCAAGTAAACGAGTGTTTAGGGTCTATACAAAGCCACAAAATCGGGTCGTTTCGCTGCTTCACATGGAAAACACCAACGCAGCTATAAAACGCTGGCGTTTCTGTCCTTTGCGCAACCGGTAAACTCCGTTTTACCTTCGTGTTTTGTCTTCATACATACTCTTATGTCTACGTGCTCATCTGTCTCTGTATCTGTCTCTGTCTCTGTATAAATCGTAAGAAAAGTACGATTACCTGGCCTCTATTTTCATGTCTATGATGGACTTCCCTCTGCAGATCCTCATGTATAATGCTCGTCCAGACGCGAGGCAACAACCTGGCACGGCCGGTTTAAACTACAATTCCCAGAATGCATTGTCAGGGAGAGTAGAGCAAACAGCGGAAAGGGCATTCTGGGAAATGTAGTTGAGGGTGTGAAAGGGGCGGACACACATTCTTCCTGTGTCCGACTGCAACTGTGTGAATGAGAAAATAAAATCCAGCTAAACAAAGAGTTATTAACGAAACACCTGAATACAAATCATGAGAGATAATAAAATCTCTCCGGATGTTATTTTTAATCTTATGAGTGGGAAAATGTTTACTACTTTTATAAGCACTCAAGGAACTACAATTCCCAAGATGCACCAAGACTTTTCTTTGTCATTCCGTCGGTCAGCTTTGCAGGCCTTTGCTTTATTCAGAGCGTTTCTTTTTGTGTTTCAAAATGTGTGCATTATGTTGAATTAAACGTTAGGATGCATACATGTTTGTTTTTTAATAAAATAGGCCTACACCATGTTAAAAAAAAATGCTTGAATTACACAGCATTACATCAGCCTCTGCATTTCATATAATTCTATCTATAGGATCCAACTTTCAGATAAAGCCTGTCTATTCCTTTAAAATTGGTTGTACGAAGTCATTAAAAAAAAAATTATCTAAAAGATACAAAATGTAAAATACCCAAAATGTTATGTAAAAAAAAAAAAATAGATATGTAAAATAGTACTGTTGACATTGATCAAACAGTAACAGCTCAATGGATTTATGATTTTAAAAAAAATTACATTTGTATTTAGGTAAAACTTTTTAAAATGAGAAGTTAAAAATACTATGCAAGCTAAACCATTGTGAGTGTGTGTGTGTGAGTGTGAGTGTGAGTGTGAGTGTGAGTGTGAGTGTGAGTGTGAGTGTGAGTGTGTGTGTGTGTGTGAGTGTGAGTGTGTGAGTGAGTGTGAGTGTTGTCATACTAATGGTTTTAGTATGATTCTACTCATTAAGCAAAAAAATATGCACAATGCAGCTTTGCATATTTAAATTTGCATACCTGGCTGAAACTGAAAGTCACACATGTATTGAAATTACATTTCTTGGACCCGCACCATTGGTCAGTGTCCAGCAATACTCTGGATCAGGGGCCACTGCAGTGTTGAATATTCTCCACAAGAGGACACTAGTGCTCCATCCTCAGATCAACACATATAAACTTACCAAAAGCAGTAAAGATGTCGTCATTCACTGTTCAGATACGTTTTTATTTTTATTTTATTAGAACACTCCCAAAAGGTTTAATGTTGTGACTGAATGCGACTCAACACAAGTGATTAAAACATATGGGGTTTTTTTTGTTATAGATCCAAAAAAAAAAAAAAAAGATCGGTTCTTCGAACACAACCACATACCCAATTATAATAGGTGATATATATATATATATATATATATATATATATATATATATATATATATATATATATATATATATATATATATATATATAAAACTTACTTATAACTTACATATATTATTCCAGTTTTTTTTTTTACTATCTCCCTCTGAAATGCCACATTTTTGTGTGTTTTACATTAAAGTTGCAAATCTTTAGCTCATTTTTTACATAAAAATAAAATAAAAATCTGTCATTAATTACTCACCCTCATGTCATTCCAAACCTGAAAGACATTCGTTCATCTTCAGAACACAAATGAAGATCTTTTTGATGAAAACTGAGAGATTTCTGTCCCTCCGACCACAACAACGCAATACCACTTTGACGCTTCAAAAAGGTCATAAAGAGATCGTAAAACTAATCCATATGAATTGAATGGTTTAGTCCAAATTTTCTGAAGACACTCGATTGCTTTATACGATGAACAGATTGAATTTAGGCTTATATTCACATTAAACATTTCACACATGATCAGCTTTGGTAAACAGAGTAAATGACAGAATTTTCATTCTTGGGTGAACTAACCCTAACAGGGATCTTTAGACTTTTTATATCCACAATGAGAGAAAATGAGATGGACACAGAACTTGTGAAATTAAAGAAAGTTATTTTGCATAATATTTTCTCGTAATTCACTGATTATAATACTGAACATTGATCTAAAACAAACAGTTTTATCGTGAACGCTTGTCTTTGCTGTGCTAAATGCAGCCTAAACGTGTCGTCTTATTTTCACTCTTTAATTTCTGTAACTGCAGGTCCTGAATGCTGAGCCATGAATCACTCGACGAGTGAAGATACGCTGGGGTTTGAAGGATGTTTCGTGACTCTTGACTGAGTCAGACATATACAGGCCTTGTGCAATTCTCAAAATACCTCAGGGCAGAGCCAAAGAAATTCTCATTGCGTGTTGTTTTCTTCATCCTGCTAATAAAAATGCAGTTACTGACATATTGGATGGCTTTTTTTGGAGGTCATCCTGCCAGTCAACATCTTCCACCATCCTCCATAAGCGACTCAGAGCCATCAGAACAAACAAGGATGGGCAATAAGAGCGTTTCCCTGAGGCGGTGACTCTCAACAACTGAACTAAACTGTTCCCTGCGTGAAATGTGAATTTTGATGCTCCTATTTTTGTCCATGTATTCTTCGTGCTGACTACAGTCTACTGCACTGCTTAAATGAACCCTACATGTTGCAATCCGATTCGCATATATGTTTTTATGTAAATAAACGAGTTCAGAACCACCACTATACTGTCACCGGACATTTTCTTGGTTGTTTTTGCCTTGACATATCTGAAAAGAAAGTATTAAGAACAATATAAAATAAAATAAATACATCTGGGGAAAAAAGGTGCCATGCAAAACTCTCCGCCACAGTGCCAAAAGTGTTCTGGGTGGTTACTATAGGGCGTTATTATGTAGGTGGTTGCCAGGGGGTTGCTAAGGATTACTTGGGTGGTTGCTAGATTATATATATACTGGCCCAAGTTGCTGTGTGAAAGCAACAGTGTTCAAATGTAATCGCATCTTTGAGTTTCTGTGCAGAAATGCTGCGGCATAAATGTTCCTTCCAGGCCATCAAGCACCAACCAGCCTTGATCTTACATAAAAACACTTCCCATGGGAAAAATACATTCCTCTGAAAGCTATTTACATAAATAAATGCGGAGATAGAAAGGGTTGTAATGTCTGGCTTCTAGCAAGCACGACGATGAAGCTGCGAGGAGAATTCCAAGATGATAAACCTTTTATTAAACTAAACACACGCAGGCGATTATAAGAGCAAATATTTAAATATTTAATAAAAAAAAACTCACTAAGTGTTAACAAGAACTGACCAGGAGCGAGAGAAATATAGGGCTTAAATACACAGTAGAAACAAAGGAAACTAAACAAGAGACAGGTGGCAATAATGAGTCATTAAATTGGAAACCATGACGACTAACAAGGAATGAAGACACGGGCAATCAGGAAAAAGGGAAAAATCAAACCAAAACACAACAGAAACAAACGTGACCCTAACAAAGTCGGATTTATGTTTTTAGTTTCTTTTCCACAGTAATTTCCACTTGCTCTTATTTTTCTTTCCTTCCCATTTCCATATTTATTTCAATTTCTTATCCTTATCTCTCTCTCTCTCGCTCTCTCTCTTCATTCCAAGGTTGGAACAGGGTCATGTGACCAGGAGAACCCATACAAGTATACTATCTCCTGAGAAGCGCTGGGCAGAAATAGAGCACCTCCTTCATTCTCTCTCTCCCTCTCCTGTGCCACTTCTGTCTGTCGTTACGGAGGGTATTTGTCTTCCCATTGGTTCGTCCTCTGTGGACGGACGCCCACCCTTTCATTTTCAATCCTTATCATGGGATCTTCCTCTGCATGCGGCGGGTCTGTGTGCATACAGTATGATTAATGTAACGTTACATGTGTTTGTCTTCTATATCCGCAGGGCAAACCCAGCCACATCCCTCTCTCACAGACCCGCCATCCCAACACTGAACACTAGCAGGGATGGATAGGATGTGATTCATTGAATGCTCTCTAGAGATCTGATCCAGATTCTCACGTTGACTTAATGTTTCCTCACAGGGTAGCAACATGTTATCGGACACGTTAAAGGACACATGTTCAGAATGACATACTACTATACACCTGCTAGATTAGCAGTATGTGTACTATGCACAGAATGCAAATTGTCAGTATATGGAATACTAGGATTACTTACTGAAAAGTGTGCAGCACACAACCAGATCACACTGTGTAGAATAGTGTATCTCACAATGCAATGCCTTTGAGTGAGACAAATGTACAAATGGAAACAAAATAAACTAATTTTTAAATTCATACATTTGTTGAATTTGAATGAAAAGAAAGCTGCAAAATATATATACTTTTTTTTTATTTATTTTTTTATGTTAAAAACATGTTAAATGAAACATGCAATTTTGTGATTCACAGCTATTTTTTTTTTTGGGGATTCCAAACTATTGAGTCCAAACTATCAGTTTGTATTGTAATCAATTTTTTTGTGGAAACTGATTCTTTGATGAATAGAAACCTTTTGTAACATTATAAATGTCTTTACTGTCGCTTTTGATCAACTTAATGCATCCCTGCTGAATAAAATTATTAATTTCTTTCAAAAAATCTAAATAATTCTGAAGTAAATTTTAAAAACAAAATTATTTATCATTTTAATTAATATATTATATATAATTATTTATATTTTAAATTATAAGTTATTTAAAACAGTACAATATCATTGATTATTACTGATAATTTTGATCAAATAATTGCAGCCTTGGTGAATCTTAAATATTCATGATTCATATAATATAAACCATCGTGTTGAATTTTAAAAAGAAAACATTTGACAAAAACTCCTGATATCATAGCCAGTGGATCAGTATATTTGTCTGTGTCAGCAAATTTTGTGTCAGGTAATTTGTTTTGTGATCTTGTGTGCATTTTTATTTGGTTGTGGAATGTCACGTTTTATTAGGGAAAAATAACAACTTGCAACTGTATAGTAGCACTAAAATCCACTCGAAACACTAAGGCATTGCGGTGGTGATTTTTCCACAAGCAAGCACAACTCTAGTTTATAGATCCATCTAAATGGATTTGGACAGCAATATGTGAACTTGGAAAACAAAGGATGTACTGTGTTGTTTTGGCACAACACATACATCTGTTTATTTGCAGTGGGATTATTACTCGACACACAAACTTTGAATGAACTCTCATGGTCTGTAAGCCTCTCCTGCTGTCTCTCTCTCTCTCTCTCTCTCTCTCTCTCTCTCTCTCTCTCTCTCTCTCTGTCTGTCTCTCTCTCTCTCTCTCTCTCTCTCTCTCGCTCTCTGTCTGTCTCTCTTTCTCTCTCTCTCTCTCTCTCTCTCTCGTCCCAAAGTGGGTGTTGATGCTAAATTGAGGTTATTTCTCCTGCTCTTCACACGTCTGTAATTAGCATGGTTGTTTTTAACTCTAATTTACCACTTGTCAGAAAATGTGTCCAAGACTCATTTTTTCTTCCTCCTGAAATTGAGCACACAGTCATCCACACTCAATGCAACTGTTTTAAGGTCATATGCATGTTTATGATCAGTACACATCAATGAAAAATAAACATTTCATGTTTATGTATGTGGTTGCATTGTGAGTATTTGCAGCACTTTCTGTATTTGGTTGTTGTGAGTATTTGCAGCACTTTCTGTATTTGGTTGTTGTGAGTATTTGCAGGGTGTTTCTGTATTTTGTTGAGTTGTGAGTATTTGCATCGTGTTTCTGTATTTGGTTTCATTGTGAGTATTTGCAGCGTGTTTCTTTATTTGGTTGAGTTGTGTGTATTTGTAGGGTGTTTCTGTATTTGGTTGTGTTGTGAGTATTTGAAGCTTGTTTCTGTATTTGGTTGAGTTGTGAGTATTTGCAGTGTGTGTCTGTATTTGGTTGTGTTGTGAGTATTTGAAGCTTGTTTCTGTATTTGGTTGAGTTGTGAGTATTTGCAGCGTGTGTCTGTATTTGGTTGTGTTGTGAGTATTTGCAGCATGTGTCTGTATTTGGTTGAGTTGTGAGTATTTGTAGCGTGTTTCTGTATTTGGTTGAGTTGTGAGTATTTGCGGGGTGTGTCTGTATTTGGTTGAGTTGTGAGTATTTGAAGTGTGTTTCTGTATTTGGTTGAGTTGTGAGTATTTGCAGGGTGTTTCTGTATTTAGTTGAGTTGTGAGTATTTGCAGGGTGTGTCTGTATTTGGTTGCGTTGTGAGTTTTTGAAGCATGTTTCTGTATTTGGTTGAGTTGTGAGTATTTGCAGGGTGTTTCTGTATTTGGTTGAGTTGTGAGTATTTGCAGGGTGTGTCTGTATTTGGTTGAGTTGTGAGTATTTGAAGCGTGTTTCTGTATTTGGTTGAGTTGTGAGTATTTGAAGTGTGTTTCTGTATTTGGTTGAGTTGTGAGTATTTGCAGGGTGTTTCTGTATTTGGTTTCGTTGTGAGTATTTGCAGGGTGTGTCTGTATTTGTTTGCGTTGTGAGTATTTGAAGCATGTTTCTGTATTTGGTTGTGTTGTGAGTATTTGAAGCTTGTTTCTGTATTTGGTTGAGTTGTGAGTATTTGCAGTGTGTGTCTGTATTTGGTTGTGTTGTGAGTATTTGAAGCTTGTTTCTGTATTTGGTTGAGTTGTGAGTATTTGCAGCGTGTGTCTGTATTTGGTTGTGTTGTGAGTATTTGCAGCATGTGTCTGTATTTGGTTGAGTTGTGAGTATTTGTAGCGTGTTTCTGTATTTGGTTGAGTTGTGAGTATTTGCGGGGTGTGTCTGTATTTGGTTGAGTTGTGAGTATTTGAAGTGTGTTTCTGTATTTGGTTGAGTTGTGAGTATTTGCAGGGTGTTTCTGTATTTAGTTGAGTTGTGAGTATTTGCAGGGTGTGTCTGTATTTGGTTGCGTTGTGAGTTTTTGAAGCATGTTTCTGTATTTGGTTGAGTTGTGAGTATTTGCAGGGTGTTTCTGTATTTGGTTGAGTTGTGAGTATTTGCAGGGTGTGTCTGTATTTGGTTGAGTTGTGAGTATTTGAAGCGTGTTTCTGTATTTGGTTGAGTTGTGAGTATTTGAAGTGTGTTTCTGTATTTGGTTGAGTTGTGAGTATTTGCAGGGTGTTTCTGTATTTGGTTTCGTTGTGAGTATTTGCAGGGTGTGTCTGTATTTGTTTGCGTTGTGAGTATTTGAAGCATGTTTCTGTATTTGGTTGAGTTGTGAGTATTTGAAGTGTGTTTCTGTATTTGGTTGAGTTGTGAGTATTTGCAGGGTGTTTCTGTATTTAGATGAGTTGTGAGTATTTGCAGGGTGTTTCTGTATTTGGTTGAGTTGTGAGTATTTGCAGGGTGTTTCTGTATTTGGTTGAGTTGTGAGTATTTGAAGCATGTTTCTGTATTTGGTTGTGATTATTTGCAGGGTGTTTCTGTATGTGGTTGAGTTGTGAGTATTTGCAGCATGTTTCTGTATTTGGTTGAGTTGTGAGTATTTGCAGGGTGTTTCTGTATTTGGTTGAGTTGTGAGTATTTGAAGCTTGTTTCTGTATTTGGTTGAGTTGTGATTATTTGCAGGGTGTTTCTGTATGTGGTTGAGTTGTGAGTATTTGCAGCATGTTTCTGTATTTCGTTGAGTTGTGAGTATTTGCAGGGTGTTTCTATATTTGGTTGAGTTGTGAGTATTTGAAGCATGTTTCTGTATTTGGTTGAGTTGTGATTATTTGAAGCGTGTTTCTGTATTTGGTTGAGTTGTGAGTATTTGCAGGGTGTTTCTGTATTTGGTTGAGTTGTGAGTATTTGCAGGGTGTATTTGGTTGAGTTGTGAGTATTTGCAGGGTGTTTCTATATTTGGTTGAGTTGTGAGTATTTGAAGCATGTTTCTGTATTTGGTTGAGTTGTGATTATTTGAAGCGTGTTTCTGTATTTGGTTGATTTGTGAGTATTTGCATGGTGTGTCTGTATTTGGTTGCGTTGTGAGTATTTGCAGGGTGTGTCTGTATTTGGTTGCGTTGTGAGTATTTGAAGCATGTGTCTGTATTTGGTTGAGTTGTGAGTATTTGCAGCACATGTGTTATCTAACTGATAAAGATGTGTTTTCTTCAGTTGCAGCACATTGAGCTTCTCTCTCCCACCATATTGATCACACCATGAGCAATAGTAATAGTGATGCTTGAGCAAACACAACTAACTGGGGACATCTTTCTGAAGCAAAACTAAACATGAAAAGCTACTCATGGAATATCCATGTCTCAGACACAAACAAAATGGTTTCATTAGTAGCCTATATCTGAAGACATTGGCCTCCTTCAAACTCGCTCATTTTCATTTACGGTCTCCTGACAAGTTTCTACAGATGAAAGGTTCACATGTTGAAATTCTGTAGCATTGAAAATGTAAATCATTTCTCATTAACTTGCATGGACTGGCCCACATGTGCCGGTGGTCTCCGTCAGATGGATTTGCTTGTAATTACTCTCATTTGGGATATTCAGGAACGTTCTTACACTTGGAAGCTTTGGTTTATTATTAGCTTTCCTCATCTTCCGCCTCTTTATACAGATAATTTAACCTGTAACAAAAGCTCAGGGGATGGTTACCCAGTCATGTATGAAAACTAATTAAGCAAAGACGGGGATTATTTCTTATGTCTCTGAGTGTTTGTGTGGAATTGATGTGGTAGAACTTTCTTCTGTGGAGCACAAAATTATATATACACTCCTGTTTTGTTTTTATGTTTTATTTAAATCTCTCATAAGTGTCTTATATTCACCAAGGCTACATCTTTTTTTTTTTTCTTTTTTTTTTTTAATCTTTTTTTATTTATTTTTTTGTAAAAATCAGTAATATTGTGAAATATTATTACAATTTAAAATAACTGTTTTTTTATTTGAATATATTTTAAAATGCAATTTATTCTTGTGATGCAAAGCTGAATTTTCAGCATCATCAGTGACTTACAAATGAGGAAAGCAATCACAAGCATATGTGGGAGATATATTTGTAAATATTGATTTCATATATATTGCATATTGGAAATACAAATAAGATCTGAAGGGTTAAGACAAGATTTTCAGTGTATGACAATTTAAAATAGCTACTTCTATGATGATTTTATGGTCTTTTTTAGCCTATAGGCAAAAGTAATACAGGTTTGGAACAAGGGGGCCAGTAAATGATGAGAGAATTATTTAATCTACACACAAACAGGCTTAGCACAAACGCTGACTCACTGTCTGTCCTCACTGTCTGTTCTCTCTCTCTCTCTCTCTCTCTCTCTCTCTTTCTAGGTATCTCACAGAACACCTTATTTTTCTATTCTTACAGGTTCCAGCCTTAAAAATACACTCACTTCGCCAACCTCCCAATCCACAACACTCAGGCTGTCATGGTGTAATTGAAGACCTGGTATATTTATGCATGTGGATTTGGTTTCGGTAGAGACAGAGCTGGTGATCGAGTCAGCAATAGAGGGCAGTGTCGAGTGTTTCACACTACATGTGGAGCAAGTGAGGCTTGTGTGGCTTCTATTTCCCATGCAGAAAAGCAGCGTCAAGGTTTCAGTCCTAGATAGACAGATAGATAGATAGATAGATAGATAGATAGATAGATAGATAGATAGATAGATAGATAGATAGATAGATAGATAGATAGATAGATAGATAGATAGATAGATAGATAGATAGATAGATAGATAGATAGATAGATAGATAGATAGATAGATAGAAAGACAGACAGACAGACAGACAGACAGACAGACAGACAGACAGACAGATAGATAGATAGATAGATAGATAGATAGATAGATAGATAGATAGATAGATAGATAAGAAGACAGACAGACAGACAGAGAGACAGACATAGATAGATAGATAGATAGTAGGGGTGGCACGGTTCACAAAACCCACGGTTCGGTTCGTATCACGGTTTTAGGGTCACGGTTTTCGGTTCTGTACGGTTCTTGTTGTTGTTTTTTCTTTTAATCTTTAACACTCCAAAAATTTACTTCAGCATATGATATATAGCTGAATTATCTAATTATTAATTAATTTATTTCATAAATGGGGTGTGTTTGCAAAACGCAGCTTCTCATTTCCCGTGGGCTGTGTCGGACAGTTATTTGTCACCACTTTTTGCCAGGGTTGATATTATGTCCCAGCACGGATGTACCAATACAAATAAATAAAACATTTCCAGTTAACTAGCAAAGTATTCGTTTCGTTCGTTTGTTAAATAAGAAGCAATCTAGCGCTGAAATGTGTTTTTTTTAATCAAGTGATCAAAGTGCTCGTTGCCGTTGCGATCAGTGGCGCTGATACAGTGTTCTCGTGGCTCGCGCACGCTCGCGCACACACCGCAGCGGCCGCACATTCTTCACTCAGACGCGCGCTTCAGTCCGTTGAGGAGACTCTAGGCTACTCTATTCGTTCCGATGAAATCACAAAACAAAATTCATACATATCTGTCCCTGCTTGATATACAACCGCTGATAAACATAATCGGTTTTGATGAAAAAGAAAAATATATACGAGTGCAGATTAGAACTCAGAACCTTTGACACGCTTGGCAAGTTCTGCCACTGGACCATTAAAGTACATACCGGTACGTGGAACAGTCGATCTATGTAGCCTATTTATTCACGTGAAAAAAACAACATATAGCCTAGTGGAGTTGATCTCATTAAATGTCTAAGTAAACCCAGTGTACTATTTAAATCGATTGCTGGACATTGTAATGTTATTCTACATTTGTCTGATTTATGATTTAGCATTGTATTAGCAGTAGCACGGGCACAAGGCTACATTGCGCATGCGTCGAACCGTGCGAACCGCGCGACGCACACACGCACCGAACCGAGACAAGTGAACCGAACGGTTCGGATGTTTTTTCATGTACCGTGCCACCCCTAATAGATAGATAGATAGATAGATAGATAGATAGATAGATAGATAGATAGATAGATAGATAGATAGATAGATAGACAGACAGACAGACAGACAGACAGACAGACAGACAGAGATAGATAGATAGATAGATAGATAGATAGACAGACAGACAGACAGACAGAGATAGATAGATAGATAGACAGACAGACAGACAGGTAGATAGATAGATAGATAGATAGATAGATAGATAGATAGATAGATAGATAGATAGATAGATAGATAGATAGATAGATAACGATAGATAGAATGATAGACAGACAGAGATAGACAGACAGACAGACAGATAGATAGATAGATAGATAGATTGATAGATAGATAACGATAGATAGAATGATAGACAGACAGAGATAGACAGACAGACAGACAGACAGACAGACAGATAGATAGATAGATAGATAGACAGAGATAGATAGATAGATAGATAGATAGATAGATAGATAGATAACGATAGATAGAATGATAGACAGACAGAGATAGACAGACAGACAGACAAATAGATAGATAGATAGATAGATAGATAGATAGATAGATAGATTGATAGATAGATAACGATAGATAGAATGATAGACAGACAGAGATAGACAGACAGACAGACAGACAGATAGATAGATAGATAGATTGATAGATAGATAACGATAGATAGAATGATAGACAGACAGAGATAGACAGACAGACAGACAGACAGACAGATAGATAGATAGATAGATAGATAGATAGATAGATAGATAGATAGATAGATAGATAGATAGATAGACAGACAGAGATAGATAGATAGACAGACAGATAGATAGATAGATAGATAGATAGATAGATAGACAGACAGACAGACAGACAGACAGACAGAGATAGATAGATAGATAGATAGATAGATAGATAGATAGATAGATAGATAGATAGATAGATAGATAGATAGATAGATAGATAGATAGATAGAATGATAGACAGACAGAGATAGACAGACAGATAGATAGATAGATAGATAGATAGATAGATAGATAGATAGATAGATAGATAGATAGATAGATAGATAGATAGATAGATAGATAGATAGATAGATAGATAGATAGATAGATAGATAAATAGACAGACAGACAGACAGACAGACAGACAGACAGACAGAGGTAGATAGATAGACAGACAGACAGACAAACAGACAGAGATAGACATACAGACAGACAGACAGATAGATAGATATAGATAGACAGACAGAGATAGATAGATAGACAGACAGACATGGATAGATAGATAACAACAGATAGAATGATAGATAGACAGACAGAGATAGATAGACAGGCAGACAGGCAGACAGGCAGACAGACAGACAGACAGACAGACAGACAGACAGACAGATAGATAGATAGATAGATAGATAGATAGATAGATAGATAGATAGATAGATAGATAGATAGATAGATAGATAGATAGATAGATAGATAGATAGATAGATAGATGCCGGTGGATTCCCCTGCTCTGATCTATAGGTTAGGGTGTCGGGTCAGTCTCAGTTCAGGTGTTGCTCTGCTCTCAGCACACCTGCTGTGGGACACACACATCTCTGTGTATCCATCTGTGTGTTCGCACTCGCTCTCTGAGTGATTCTGAGGGTCGTGACCCCGGCACGAGGCAGCTGTGGGCTTCGGCAGAGCTAGAAACACCTCCCTGATCCAAACACCTTCCCCTCGTTCCCAAAGGGAACTCAAAGGTCGTGACACACATTATCAGTCTCGTCACATGTGGACGGCACCAGCTGTTTCGAGGACACACCAGTTAACAACAACAAACAGGTGGAAGAAACATAGAAATTATACAGCTTCTTCAGAGTAGGTTAAAGTTATGTTTCATCTTGTAGATCTGTGGTTCTCATATTCAGTAATAAACAATTCAATAATTGGCACAATGTTTGTTCTACAGTTGTTTATGCATTTAGAAAATCAGCTTGTCACAACATTTATATATTTGCATATCATTTGGCTTATGCAATTACTGTTAATATTGGGGCACTTCATTTTTGACTTTAAGGACATTTTTGTTGCTTTTTGATGATTAAATATTTTGGTCTGTTCTGGTCTGGGTCCTGAAGTAAAACCAGCTGAAAACCACTGATCTAAAGAACTGTGATTTTATATAAAACAGCAGTCCATATACAATCATACTCAAAAACACTTGCTTACCAATGGCAAATCATGTACAATCATATAAAAATAAATAATAATATAAAATAATCTAAATAAGGCCATAAAATACGCTATCTATCGTTTAAAATAATATAAAAACAACATTTTACTATAAATTAGTGCATTAAATGTGCTAAAGTGAGACATTGTGATGAATTAATCATTAAAACACATCCCAAAGTAGGCTACTAAACAAGTCAGTAAAGGTTCTTGTACAAAAAACATACATTAATCCGGATACATTTGAAAACGGCGTTTTCGTTTATAAACGCTCTCCGTCCACACTAGCGTTTTCAGGCATTTTCGGACGTTTCAGTGTGGATGAGAAACTTTTGAAAAACGCCTGAAAACGCTAAATTCACCTTTACTGCGAATGCGTAAAACCCCACAAAAGATCACTGATATGATTCAGGTGGAAAAATAAATAATGAAGTTATCGCACAATTCTTCTGACAGGATAATTTTATTAAGTAAAATATCTCACCATTCACTGATTCCGTCCAGGTCGCACGCAGTCACCATATGTTTGGTCTAAAACGCAACTGCTGTCATGTATTGCCGCAGGACAGCAAATGTGAGTAAATTCTGTCATCTTTGCAGGACTGTGATAGGAAGAGTGTGCATAGACAGTAAAATAAATGGACACAGCGACCCCATAGACTTCAACGGAGAAAAATTAAGTCAATTAGAAGCTCTCACTTCCTGATGGTCGAGCGTACTGCGCAGACTCAAACTGAGCTTGACGATGTAGATGTGACGTGAGTAACCCGTCTGTCTTCTAGTAGCTGTGCAGAGAGAAATCTGAATCATTCCCTTCCGAAACGTGCAGAGACGGAGAGTGTGAGTAGGAGGTGTCCATGAGCTAGGAGCAGGAGAAACTTTTGCTAAGTATTCTAATTAATTATTTTGTCATTTTGCCTCCACGTCTCCCCGATTGCGCGCGAGCTTCTCCTCCTGTCCATACGGTAATCTCTCTACTGTGCGACTGAGAGTCGAGTGGTTATGACGCAATCGTTAGCCTATTTTTTACAAAAACTGCTTCTACGGGGCCATGACGTAAGATACAAGGTAATGGAGCCTTTTATACATTTTCGTGTTTCTTTAGAAATAAATAATGGACAAATGGAGTCTTTAAACGCCTCAGATGTAAAGTTATTCGCTGTCAAAGTGACGCCAAAATGAATGGGAGTCAATGGAATGCTAACAGCAGGTGATGGTCCGCTAATCAATAGCGGCGCCCGGGGAAGCTTCAGTTTCCGGCTGATAGATTACCCCCCCTGAGAGTGTGCAATGTAGAATATTTTTAGCAACAGTGTGAAAGTGAATAGCACATAACAGGCACAATACTGGTATAAACATGAATATCTATTGGTGCAATATGCGTCACATGATTAAATTTACGTCATCGTTTTTAAATACCACAGGTTTCACAGTCCACACTAGTACAACGTGAAAACAGCGTTTTGAAAGGTATCCACTTTGGAGTGCGTTTTCAAAAAGCTTCGTTTTCATTAATAAAAACGCCATCTCAGTGTGGACGGAAGGCCGAAACGGAGAGAAAAATATACGTTTTCAAACGAAAACGCATTAGTGTGGACATGGCCTTAATCTTACATGACCATTTTTAGGAATGTTTCTCTATGTTTGAAATATTTCTGTAAAGTTCACTTTAAAACTATTCAAACACACAGGATTTCTGTAGTCTCTGATTATTTGGCAGACAGCAACAGTTGCTAGAGCAGGATTGGTCAGTACTGTGTTTAAGGCGGGGCTTAGTGAGCTCAGTGATTCTTTGGTTCAGTGACTTCATTCCCCTGCAGGAGATGTAACAGACCATCCTCCGTCATCAGACTGACTCCTTCATGCACCTTTAGGGGAAAATTACAGTACAAATTTGCTTACGATCTCTATTCTGACCCTCTCAGCTGAACCATCATAAAGAGAGAAAGGCCACCTGGCACTAAAGATATTTTTGCAGGTTATTTACAGCGAATATGGATGTCTCGCAGCGATGCGTCTGTAATACTTCATTAACTGATTGGTTTATGTTGAATGGCTGTCACACTTTATCTGATGGAGGCAAACGTCACATCGCTGGCATCATCCATTTAACATGGCTGACTGATCTTAAACAAAGCAGGGATGGCAAGGTCAAGCAAAACGTGTGAGTTTGTGTGTGTGTGTGTGTGTGGTGCAGCATATTCAAAACAAAGACTTTGAGGCGCTGATGCATTAATGACGTCAAAAGTGAACTCAGAGAAAGCAATGAGCTTTTTCCTCCACAGAGACTCTGCCAAAGAAAGAAAGGAAAGTCTCAGCAACTGGGCTTCGAATGAAACTGTGTTCTGTTCCAGAAGCTATTTTCTTTAAAAAAGCATCCATATATCCACATATTAAAGGGATAGTTCACCCAAAAAAGAACAATTCTGTCATTAAAGGAGACATAACACACACAGTTTCTCATCTCATGTTAATCTTGAGTACCTATAAAGTAGTATTGCATCCTTCATATCTCCGAAGAGTCTTTAGTTTGATCAGATTTATAAAAGTAGGATACAGCTGTCCCGATTCTTTCCGAAAACAGTAGAGCTCAGTGTTGCCAGACGTTCGATAATTCAGCAGGAACCAATGAGGTTCATTCTCATGTTACGCAGCATGTCTGAGCTTCTGTTTATGTTCGCTGATCGATGTTTATACGTGAGTAAAAGCCTAAATTCAGTCTGTTCATCATATAAAGCGATCGAGTCTCTTCAGAAAATTTGGACTAAGCCGCTCAATTCATATGGATTAGTTTTACGATCTCTTTATGAACTTTTTGAAGCGTCAAAGTGGTAGTTGCGTAGCTGTCAATGGAGGGACAGAAAGGTCTCAAAGATATCTTCATTTGAGTTCCGAAGATTAACGAAAGTCTTACATGAGGCTGAGTAAATATTGACAGAATTTTTGGGTGAACTAACACTTTAAGTTAATAATCTCATTCCAACACTTCCAAAAATTGTCAAGCCCCACCATGCTGACCTCTTAAAAAAGTTATTATACGAAAAATTGGTAACACTTTATTTTACAGTGTCCTTGTTACATATGTTACCATAGTAATAGTTACTATAGTTACTTACCATAGTAATAACAGTAAATTATGCATAATTACATGCAACTAACCCTCAACCAAACCCTAATCCTACCCTAACCCTATAGTAAGTACATGTAGTTGCTTAATATTACTCAGTACTTAAATATATGATTACACTGTAACAATGACACCTCAAAATAAAGTGTAACTGAAAAATTAGTAAAACATTTTTTATCAGAATTATTATATTTATTAAAAATTATAAGAAATTATTAGAAATGTTTATAAATAACTGCCAACATCTGTTCCCAAACTAGCAAGTCATACTGATAACTTACCTTAGGTAAATCAGCAATCCTGTTAGCCATTCCAGCAAACCTCATATAAAATAAACAATAAATACAACAAGT
The DNA here is from genome assembly GCF_965113295.1 of Leuciscus leuciscus. NCBI lineage: Eukaryota > Metazoa > Chordata > Actinopteri > Cypriniformes > Leuciscidae > Leuciscus > Leuciscus leuciscus. Next base: position 43,819,896 of record NC_138730.1, read on the forward strand.
AAAATTTTTTGTTTCATCTCTGATGTGGATGAACAATACAATTTGAAAGTTATTCACGTCCTTTAGCTGACCCTTTTGTTGAAAAAGAACAAAATTTGGAATTATAGGACAGAGAGTCTCGTCATACAATGGACAGCGATTCCCTCCAGAGCTTGATCAAACCAGCTCCATAAATAGAAAGCCTTTGTAGTGTGCACTACAGCGGGCAGTGAGTGAGTGATGGGGGATTCAGTCGTAGTTCAGTATGACTCAGCTCTATGTAAATGTTATGGACCAGTTGACAGGAAATGTCATGTTTGTCAAAATAACCAGCATAGGGATACACACAGGCAATGCCCTTGCAACCAGAACCCTGGCAACTGGGTTTGCACTGGCAAAGCGGCACTCGTTTCTTCAGCATAAGAAAACAAAATCTATTTTGTAACGAAATGACAAATCAAGCATAAGCAAAAGCCGCAAAGACAGATTAGGACAGAAAGATAAATGCACAGAGGTAATTGACTTGGCTGCGGCCCAGCCGCTGGACAGATGCACAAAAAACCCTCTCCCACCTTCTCTTGTTCTATGAAGGGCAGAAGAAATTAGAATGCTAATAGAAAAAACACTGAGGAAATGAATCACTTCATGGCCTTGATTTTTCATCTAGATGTTTGAGTTTCGAATGCATATGAGTCAAACTTATTTTGATAGAATGCAGCAGATGTCAGCTTTATAGATTTATTCACTGAGATGTCAGCGTTAAAAATGATGGCCAGTAATAGCCTTTACTGGTACTAAGATAAATGTCACCAGATCAATATTTTTATAGTGGCCAGAGGTGATGTCCGGCCATCTTCACCCTTTGTTCAAATATTATTAACAATGTATTGTACAGATTTAATTTAGTTTTAGCAAGTATTTAATTATTTTAAGATTAGATCAGTGCCTTCAAATCATGCAGATAATTTATAAACCTGGTTAAAAATTGGCCAATAAATATCGCCGGCCACAGCTCAGTGATCTTCATAGTTGATCACCACTGGTGTTCCCCAGGGTTCTGTCTCGGGCCCGCTTCTTTTCATCAATTATATGCTCCCTCTTGGTTATATTTTGAGGAAATATGGTATTAATTTTCACTGTTATGCGGATGACACCCAAACCTGTCTGCCAAACCCACTGGTTCTTTTCCATCACCATCTTTGTCCAGCTGTTTAGCTGAAATTAAAGATTGGCTTTCAGCTAACTTCTTGATGGTAAAAGGCAACAAAACTGAGGCTTTGCTTGTTGGCACTAGATCTGTTGTGTCTAAATCGTACTCGGTTACTAACGTAACCTCGGTTCTCTCTAGAAGAGGGAACGAGTACTGCGTAAGATATCTTACGCTAGGGGAAAATCCTTTTTCCGCGAGATATTGAAGCCAAAAATTATCCTTAATTTTGTAATAATGCAAAACGCGTTGCGGCAGCATGCAGACATAGGCGAGACAGCTCGCGCGCCTATTGGCTGCTCTGCGGCAACTGCAGCAGCCTATCGAGCGAGGCCTGGCGTGACGCCAGACCCAATCAGGGCACTTCGCGCCCGCTGCGTCACGTCCCGCCGAAATGGGCGTGGTCTAGGCCTATAAATACCGCTCGCAGGCAGCTATTATCTGGTTTTTCATCATCGAAGCAACCAGAGCGTGTGCATGCACGGCAAGATACGCAGTACTCGTTCCCTCTTCTAGAGAGAACCGAGGTTACGTTAGTAACCGAGTACGTTCTCTTACGAGAGGTCTCTCGTACTGCGTAAGATATCTTACGCTAGGGGACCCAATGCAAAACGCCGTGCATGCTGAGATCTGACACCAAAGACCCAAGGGCGAAAGCCCGGGGTACATATAGTGCACAATCACTCAGGGAACTCACAGGGAGTCCGGGAAGAGGGAGGGGCGAAGCCGCACTCTTCCACATATGGCAGCGTCGCTGAGACGCGAATTTCATACAGACAGGGCGGGGTACGGCCTGAACTGATGGGGGAATGTGGGTCTTACACAGTCTGCCCAGGCACATCTCGTGCTGCTACTTTTTACTGTCGAACATTGAGCTGTGCTCAGTAGACGCAGCATTCTGAGCTGATAGCATCAGGTCAGATAATACTGGTAAACTTAGACCGACAGCAGCCTGGCCTGCAGGGCGGGAACCTCTAGGTTATAAAACCTTATAAATGTAGACGGGGAGGCCCAGCCTGCCGCCATACAAATATCTTGCAAGGCAATCCCACTTGACCAGGCCCACGAAGAGGCCATGCCTCTCGTGGAGTGCGCTCTGACACCCAACGGGCACTGCATGCCCTTGGAGGCGTATGCCAGCGCTATAGCATCAACTATCCATCTGGATAGGCTCTGTTTCGACGCGGCTAGTCCCTTAGAACGCCCGCTAAATGAAACAAAGAGCTGCTCCGTCTGTCTGAAAACAGACGAGCGAGACACATAAGCTCGTAATGCCCTGACTGGGCAAAGGAGGCTCGCGTCTCTTTCCTCATCAGGGACCGGTAGGGCTGACAGGGAGATAACCTGCGCCCTAAACGGTGTGTTGAGGGATTTTGGAACATAACCGTGCTTAGGTTTGAGTATAACTTTTGAGTCATTAGGCCCAAACTCCATGCACGCCGCACTCACAGAGAGCGCGTGTAGATCCCCTATGCGCTTCACTGAAGCGAGAGCCAGCAAAAACACCGTCTTGAAAGACAGGTGTTTCAAATCAATTGACTGTAAAGGCTCAAATGGCGCACCTTTCATGGCTTCCAGAACCGTAGAAAGGTCCCATACGGGGACTGAGGGAGGTCTGGGAGGATTCAGTCTCTCTAAGGAAGCGGATGACTAAATCGTTCCTTCCTATTGACTGACCAAGCGTTGTTCCTGAGAACGCTGCTATAGCCTATAAACTTTGAGCGTGGAGGGGGCCCTGCCCTCATCCAACAGCTCTTGTAGGAAGGAAAACACCTCCGTCACACCACAGTCTGTGGGTGACACACCACGGGCTGTGCACCAGCCCGAAAACACTGACCATTTCAAGGAGTAGAGCCGTCTCGTAGACGGAGCTCTAGCCTGCGTGATCGTGTTTAATACTCCTTTAGGGAGTCCAACATGTACCCGTTGATGGCCCAGACATGAAGGGACCATAGTTCCGGGTGAGGATGCCAGATCGAGCCGTGGGCCTGTGAGAGGAGGTCTCTCCTCACTGGTACTGGCCACGGGGCAGTACTTGCTAACTACATCACGACTGGGAACCAAGGTTGGTTTTTCCAGAACGGTGCCACCAGCAATACTGAGCATCCTTCTTCCCTGATCCGTTCTATCACCTGAGGCAGGAGAGAGACGGGGGGAAAAGCATAGAGCGGGCGGCGGGGCCACACATGGGCCAGCGCGTTCCTGCTCTTGGAGAAAAATTCCGGACAGTGAGCGTTTTCTTGAGACGCAAACAGGTCTACTTCCGCTCTGCCGAATTTCTTCCACAGCAGTTGGACTGTCTGTGGGTCATTTCGAGGCAGTTTATGTGCAGGAGCTTTTCCCGTTCCGACCATTGGCCGAAGAACGGTCTGCCCTCGAGCAGCGCTCCCCATCCCGAGGTGGACGCGTCCGTGGACACCACTCTCACCCTCGAGGAAGTCCCCAGGCTTACACCTGATTGGTACCAGTCGTTCGCTCTCCAAGGTTTCAGAGTTGTGACGCACTTCTGATTGACCCTGAGGCGAAGCGAACCGGATGCCCACGCTCTGCGTGGGACTCGCGCTTTCAGCCAAAACTGCAGTGGGCGCATGCGGAGCAGGCCCAGCTGGAGCACTGATGATGCTGAGGCCATGAGACCTAGCATCTTCTGAAATTTCTTGAGCGGGACAGACGCGCCGCAGCGAAACGAGTTCGCTGTGCGTTGAATGTCTACCGCGCGCTGTGGTGATAGTCGCGCTATCATGGACAGCGAGTCCAATTCTGTGCCCAGGAAAGATATCTTCTGACTGGGTGACAGAGAGCTCTTCGCCCAATTGACACTGAGACCCAAATCCTCGAGGTGATCGAGTAAAATGGTCGTGTGTTCTATGAGCACTGCGCGAGATTGCGCTAGAATCAGCCAATCGTCCAAATAGTTCAGTACTCGCATGCCTCTCATTCTGAGGGGTGCGAGCGCCGCATCCATGCACTTCGTAAATGTACGGGGTGCCAGGGACAAACCGAACGGCAGGACTGTGTACTGATATGCCTGGCCCCCGAAGGCGAATCTCAAATATCGCCTGTGACGTGACGCTATTTGTATTTGAAAAATACGCGTCTTTCAGATCTATTGACACAAACCAATCTCCTTGGCGAATCTGCACAAGGATTTGTCTGGTCGTGAGCATCCTGAACTGTCGCTTCACAAGCACTTTGTTCAGTTGCCTTAGATCTAGTATGGGTCTGAGACCCCCGTCTTTTTTCGGTACCAGGAAGTATCTGCTGTATAGCCCTCCTTCGCTCTGAACTTGAGAGAGAGGCTCTATGGCCCCTTTGCTCAATAGTTTCGCCACTTCGGCTCGAAGTAAATGTGCTACTTCTGTTTTTACCGTGGTCTCGACGCGCGCCACATAGCGACGAGGGCGTCGGCGAAACTGTAGCGAATAGACTCTTTTTATAATGTTCAGCACCCACTTCGAAACCCCGGGCAGCTTTGCCCATGCGTCCGCATGAATAGCTAGGGGTTGAATACGAAGCGCGCTCCGCTCGCTCAGCGATGGGGAGGCTTCGGAGTGCTGTAACACAAGCGTCGCGCTCGTGACATTTGAGGCATGGGGCGCGCTGATAACAGCGGGCAGATTGCCCGCGCTCGACTCCTCTGCGGTGGTCAACCGCGAGGGGGAGGGCTGGGCGGTTCCTGTAGGAACTGTCATGTCTATGTGTGGATGTGGGCGCGGGACAGCGGGCACATTTACCACACTGAAAGCATCGTTCGCTTGAGTGAACCCTGTGTGACGGGCTGTGCTTGTGTGTAGAGATGGGCACTGGGCAGTGGGCATTCTTTCTACACATAAAGCACCATCGGCCGTGGCCGGGACACCAGAAAAATTCACACTTATGGGATTTATCTGGGTAGCCGTAAAAACGGCGTTTGTGTGCAGGCAAGCGGGTGACAGAACCGACTTGTTTACTGCAGGATACACTGGAACAGTCACATTTACTGGAACTGAACGAGCGAGAAGTTGCCATAGAAACAGAGAGCGTCAACATGCTGGCGTTTATTGCAGGCCTGCGTGCATTACAACAGGCTTGTTCACTGCAATATTGACATTTCCAGTCGCCTGAATTCCAGAGGGGAATGGGAAATGTATAGGAAAAAGGAGGTTGGTCCGTCCGCAGCGGGACCAGAAAAACTCCCTTTTTTTCCTTAAGCCAGTGACGCACGGAACACCATAGAAACGGTGTTTGGGTGCAGGCGAGCGGGTTGTACAACGCGCTCGTTGGCTGCAAAATACACATCTGCAGTCGCCTTTTCAGGGAACTGACAGAGCGAGCATTGACGGCATAATTTTATCTGCCGGTAGACCCGGGGATCGAACGCGGGTCTCTCGCGTGCAAAAACCTGAGAGTCTGCCACTGGGCCACAGGGGGAGACACATTGTAACTCAGTTAGCGCGAGTATTATAAGAGAGCGTCAACGTGCTGGCGTTTGTTTGCAGGCATGCGTGTACTACAACAGGCTTGCTCACTGCAATACTGACATTTCCAGTCGCCCGAACTTCAGAGGGGAATGAGAAATGTACGAGAAAGAGGAGGTCGGTCCGTCCGCGGGGGGACCAGAAACGCTCTTTTCTCCTTTCGCCAGTGACGCACGGAAACCATAGAAACGGTGTTTGGGTGCAGGCGAGCGGGTTGTGCAACGCGCTCGTTGGCTGCAAAATGCACATCTGCAGTCGCTTTTCAGGGAACTGACAGAGCGAAGCATTGGCGGCATAATTTTAACTGCCGCTAGACCGGGATTCGAACTCCGGTCTCTCGTGAGGAAAACCAATGACCTGAGCCACAGGGGGGAACACAAAGGTTTTCGGATGCACGAGCATATAAGAGCGTCACATGCTTTCTTCGGCGTATGCTTGCAGGCGCGCTTGTATTAAAACAGGCTCGCCTGCTGCAATATTGATATTTCCAGTCGCATGATCAGGGAACTGGGAAATGTATGAGAAATTGAAGGTCAGTCCATCCTCGGAGGGACTAAAAACACACCTTTCTCCTTTCGCCGGTGAGTGACGCATGAATGGGGCGCAGAAGGCAGGGTAGCTTTCTTATAACGTAAAGAAAAACTAACCCCGACCGTCCGCTTCCAGCCTCCCTTGTGAGCGGTGCAGTTTGCGCGGCTTGAACAGAGGGAGAGAGAAAGCTAGCCCCGTGACCGCCCGCTCGACCGCGCGGCTCGAACAGAGGGAGAACAGGTATCGTCCCCCAAGCAGGCAAGGCAAGCGGGCGAACCGGCAAGCTTTGCGGGTTGGGGGGGGGGGGGGCGGAGGAGCGGAGGAGCAGTCTCGGAGAAGGATGCCAGGTGAGTCCTCAGAGTCACCATAGGCAGTAACTAACTCGCAGTGAGGGCAGTCGCCGTCAGCGAGTGCGAGAGCTGCGTGATCAGGAAAAGGGGTGTCTTGAAAAAGACGCCCAGCTCTTTTAGTGCAATGGGAGTGTGTGTCGCGGCGGCGAGCACACACACATACATAAACACAGTAGCAGAGAAAGGATATAACGCCGGATAGCGCAGCAGGAAGGCAAGGAAGGCGGCGCGGCCAGCGACTTCAGTGACTCGTCCCGCTGAAGGTGCTCTCTTTCAGACGGCGCGGCTTCTTATCCAGCTCCAGCGATGCGTGTGCTTCGCTTGAAGGATGAAAAATCAGATAATAGCTGCCTGCGAGCGATATTTATAGGCCTAGACCACGCCCATTTCGGCGGGACGTGACGCAGCGGGCGCGAAGTGCCCTGATTGGGTCTGGCGTCACGCCAGGCCTCGCTCGATAGGCTGCTGCAGTTGCCGCAGAGCAGCCAATAGGCGCGCGAGCTGCCTCGCCTATGTCTGCATGCTGCCGCAACGCGTTTTGCATTATTACAAAATTAAGGATAATTTTTGGCTTCAATATCTCGCGGAAAAAGGATTTTCCCCTAGCGTAAGATATCTTACGCAGTACGAGAGACCTCTCGTAAGAGAACTAATTGTTTCTCTTTGTACATTGACAATACTGCAATCTGTCCTTCTTTACAGGTTAAAAGTTTGGGTGTCATCATGGATAGCACACTATCCTTTGAAGCTCAAATTAATAATTTCTCTTGTGGTACCACGGATTTGACTAACTACCATGGGTGCCAGATCTTTTAGTTATGCTGCCGCCCACCTATGGACCTCTCTTCCCCTTGATGTTCGCAATAGCGATTGCTTGTTGACTTTTAAAAACGCGTCTTAAGACATATCTTTTTATACAAGCTTTTTTATAACATGTTGTATTGAGTCTTTAATGCACTTTATCTGTATATGCGGCTTGTTTGTTGTGTGTATTGTCTTGTGCAGTGACCTGTATATTGCTTGTGAGGTGACCTTGGCTGTTATGAAAGGCGGCATTAAATAAAATGCATTATTATTATTATTATTATTATTAATACATTGGTTTATCTCTAATGCACACAAACACAAGTTTACAGACATTTTATCTAACCCTAAAACACAAACACAGTGCAATGCATAATTCAAAATACAGTAAAGCATGTTCAAAATCAGTCTGAAAAATCCATCATATTAACACTGTACATTGTGCCCTATTTTTAAGGACTTTTATAAGAGTGTACAGTGTGTGTATATATATATATATATATATATAGTTATCATGTTGAAAATATATATATTTTTTTTTTTAGCAGCCATAAACTTTTGTAAGTCCACTGAAATAATGAGTCAAAATAAAAAACAGACATTTCGCATACCATACATAGCGCACAACTTGAAATAGCGTGATAAATAAAGGATAAATAAACTCCTATAACATCTGGACACTGCACCGGCTGAATGAACGCTTATAAAGAACCAGAGTCTCCTAATTAAAATGGACATCCTAACTGAGCAGACAGGTGTGTAATTATGCTGAGGGCTGTTTGAACAACCAGAATACACATCTGCAGATAATCCAATTCCAAGAGCCCTGGATATCTGGAGAGCTTTAATATTAAATCACCAGGATCTTTCAGCCCCCTCGAGACCTTTAAAAAAAACAGCCAACAGCCATGTGCATAATATTTTAGTTAGATTATTTTAAATGTTGTTATTAATCAAATAGAGGGAAATAGCATTGCTTGCAAAGCAGAATGCAAAAGGACAGTGTTCAATTTCAGATAAGTTTAGGTTTTAATCTTTGGTTCAGAGATGCAGAAAAGAAAAGACAATAATTCCCAGTGCAAATATATATGAGAACGAAGAGCATTCACAATTCAGAATGCAGGGTTATTATAGTTAAGTAAAACTAAAACTAAAACCAAAACCATGAAAAAAATGTATTTTAAATAAATTAAACTAAATATTAATTGTAAATAATTAATTTCAGCTAGATGCCAATTTAAACAACATTTCTCATTTTCATTGTTTAACGATGTACTGAAAAAAAATAAAATAAAATTAGACATTAAAATATAACAAAGACACAACAAAATAAAAATAAAATTAACTAAAATTAAAATGGAACATACAAAAATATTTAAACTATAATAATATCTCAATGATAATAAAATTACACTGATTAAAATGTCACATCTGGTGATGGAAAATCACTGGGAGATTTTCAACTTTAATCTTAAATGTAATTCTCGATTAAATGTAGTGCCATCAAATCGATTAATCGTGATTAATCGCATAAAAGTTTGAAAATATATATGTGTGTATATATGAAGAGTTCAGATGCAAAAGCCTCTAAGTGCCATCTGAAATTTTCTTCTAGAATGATCGTTTTTATAAAGCTCGTATATTTAAGTTCAATAATTTCACTTAAATGGCAATGCAAATGACCTCTTAATTGTCATTTAAGTGAAATTACTGAACTTAAATATACAAGCTTTATAAAAATGATCATTCTAGAAGAAAATTTCAGATGGCACTAAGAGGCTTTTGCATCTGAACTCTTCATTTACATACATACAAACACACACACACACATATAGTATATACAAACTTTTATGTGATTAATCACGATTAATCGATTTGATGGCACTAATTTTGATGGCACTTTTAATCGATGCGATTAATCGATTTGACAGCACTAATACAATTCTATAAAAATAAAGAGAGATAGAGAGAGAGAGAGAGAGAGAGAGCACAGAAATTAGTTCAAATGAGTGAAATTATTTGCTAAATAAAGTAGCCACATGTTGAAAACCCCACAGAACAGTAACATGGCAGTGAGTTTTGCATGGACAAGCTGCCATTGTGTTTCTGAGGAATTTAATTTAGATTTGCATTGCTGGACCGGGTGTCCTCACAGTGTGGGACGCTGGAAGTGAGACATTAGCAGGTTTCTCTATAATGAAAGCCTCCTCAGTGTGGTGAATGAAGCAGCTGTCAGGCGGCCCGGCAGCAAAAGGACAACCGAAAAGAGAGATGAATGGCACAGTAGACCGATTCGAAAGTGTCTCGTTTGCTATTATGTCCTCTACCTTGTTTTGTTATCTGAAGCTCAGCTTTTAGACACCGAGTTTGGTTGTCCTCCAGGGAATAATGACCACAGAGCTCACAGATGCTGGGATATTCTGGTCCGCTGCTCTCGTGGACAGAAAGTGAATCTGTTTTCATTCTTCCCAAAATAAAGCAATAAGAGACTGTGCACTATTTGTCCACACTTAAACGGTGCAGCATTATGAAAGGCTGGCAGCAATGATAAAAAGACTTAATAATAATAAAAATAAACTATTTAAACAGTACTTAATATGGTTCATTAGCCTTTTTTATTGGATTTGCTGCATGAGAATTCAATTCATGTGGGTTCATAGGTGTAAATTGAATGTGTACAGAACATTTTATAAGCATATTATAGTATATTTATTACACAATCACTAGGACACATTTCTCAATACTTTACAAAACTCTTCACACAGTTCTCCTAACTTGCGTCTTAGCACTTCATTTCACATTCAAAATGCTCTAAAACTACTAAAAAACTTCATACACGTTTAAAGTCAAGTTATTCTTCAAGAACAAAGAACTTTTATTTAAATTTTTTACATAAAAACTTGGATTTAGATTTATCAGCCAATGTACTGTATCTGCTATCAGCCTTCAAATATAAAGAATTATCGGTTATCGGTATCAGCCAAAAGGTTCATATCGGTGCATCCCTAATAAGTTGACATGTAGTTGCAAAGTTACTTATAGTCAGTAAAATGTCTGTTTGGGAGCATCAAAATAAAGTGTTACCAAAAAAAGAACATGCAAGTTTAATCAAACGTAGAACCTTATGCAAAATGGCACTTTTTAAACGCACTGAACACGGTTCTCTGCATAGAAACAACAATCACAAAGTCACATGACTTTGCCATTTCAAAACACTGCCATTCAAAATGACACTCCATGAGCTGATTGGCCGATACATGCGTCACCTGACCAAACACCTCAATGCTTAATTGTTAACACTTCAATCTTTTTCAGTTTACTGTTTTTTTGTGAGCATATTTTTGTTCAGTCCAATGTAAATATATTTGCTGTGCATTTGTTGCACTGACTTGTTTGGTGAAAAAAAAAAAAATAAATGTTTCAACAGCATGTGTGTGTCTCTGCAAATATTTCTGTGCATGTGAACAATCTGAAGAATTTTCTACAATTGGAACTATTTTAGTATTATGGCAAAGCATCCTAAAGATGAGAGTGCTTTTCATTATGCCCAACAGTGTGTAGTTGGTTAGACAAAAATCTGGTAATATGAATGAAGTGTGTGCCATTTCGTGCAAAAGTTTGATTTTGATAATGCTATATGTAGTTTTGGTTGCAGTGCTTCATTTTGCAGGGTATATGAGGTATTTTGCAGTTTGGGTGTGTGTTAAGTATTTGGATAAAACCAGCCTAGTTTGCAAAATTGTGTGTTAGCAATTGGAAAAAACTGTAAACTAAATTTGAATATCTTTTAAAGATTCAGTGTTATACACCTCTCAAAACTAGTGGCTTGTTTTTCCTTGAAATTTCTGCATGGTCTGAAAAAAAATTTTTTCCTAGAATTGTTTAATCAGATTGGAACTGGTGATTTCTGATCGCTCCTGCCATGTTTCCATTCAATATGCATAATGCGGTCAGTGAGCATCCGTCTGGATCCGAGGCGACAGGGAGCGAGAGGAGCTCTGTCTCGGGTAAACACCCAAAGCTTGATTCAGCAAAATAAATGAGATGAATCCAGGGGCCAAAAACCCTGTCCCAAAACTCATTAGCCTTAGAAAGAGAGAGGAGCTCAGCTGTGAATTTGAAATGTAATATCACATCAGTTCCGAGTTGACTCTTTGAATATTACACAGCGAGGGAGAGAGATAGAGAGAGACGTGAATCTAGAAAGTAAGAGCTGGTCGACACAAAGTCACAGCAATTGCAAGGGTGTTAGCTGATGTTTGTTTGTGCCGAAGCAAACACTGACGGCACATGCGCTAACAGGCAGAAAATGATCATCTAAGCTTCTGTGTGAAGCAGCAGAACATGACTGCAAAGACACACACAGTGCATTACAATTCACAAATATTCACAAAAAGCTTGTCTTGGTTTCTATTGGTCTAGGCCAAGCTGTCATGACACACATTTCAAACGTGCTTCGTTCCCATAGCTCAACAGGACATTAGAAACACCAACTTTGTGGCTTTGATTTCAAAGGAATGCACATCATAAAATATAATATACACTGAATTGCACAGTAGTGGCCAAAAGTGATGTCCGTAAGTTCACTTAAACCATCAAAATAATTGATTTTGATCAATTATTGTGATTACGTAATGCGTGGCGCATCACAGATCTAGTGCAAGACGAGCATTTGTGGTTAAAAAGTATATAAATGTTTATTTTATTTTTAAAATGAGCGATGGTTTGGCTTGATAAGACCCTTATTCCTCGACTGGGATCGTTTCGAGCACTTTGAAGCTGAATTAGACCTTCAAACCGTTGAAGTCCATTATATGGAGAAAAATCCTGGAATGTTTTCCTCAAAAACCTTAATTTCTTTTCGACTAAAGAAAGAAAGACATGAACATCTTGGATGACATGGGGGTGAGTCAATTATCAGGACATTTTAATTCTGAACTAATCCTTTAAGTCGTCTGCTGCTTTAAATGCTCGAGCTCTTTAAAGCTTGGTGGATTCTGATTGGATGTCAACTGTCAATCTGCTATTCTTTTATAATTAGAATGATTTTAATAGTTATATCGTACTTGGTGTGGATGGGCCTTTACTTATATTTGTCTGTGCATACTAATCTGAAATTATATTTAAGTGCAATTTTACAGGTTCCTAATTTTGTTTTAAAGTCTCCTACAACAGGTTCACATGCATCCAAGGTCAAAAAACACTTTAATTTTCTCATTATTGCACATCGCTAGCCTGGAAATCCAGACCTAAATCTGAAAGATTAATGGTCTGGCATCGACTAATGAAAATCGGCCAGCTCGAGGGGCGGCACCAAGCATGCATTTGAAAATCTCACTGCACGAAATCGGATAACACTACGACCAATCACAATAAGTTATCGCTTAGCTACACTCTAAAAAATGCTGGGTTGTTTTAACCCAAATTTGGGTCAAATATGGACAAAGCCAAACGTTGAACTAAAAAAATACAATTAAAAAATGTAACCCAACGGCTGGGTTTGTCCATATTTGACCCAAAATTGGGTTAAAACAACCCAGCATTTTTTAGAGTGTACCAGCGGAGCTAACTGGTAGATTAGATACTTGCCGTATCCGGTCGGCAAAACAGCAAAAACGCCCTTCTTGCAAAGGAACGATTCGAGCGGCGTCTTCTGTTCCTCTTTTAGATAAAAAGCCAAGTCTAACTCGTTCATTGTAGCAGCCAAAGCCGTTTCAAACAACTGGTGTCCATCCATAGCCATCTTGCAATGTTTACTAATGACTTCGACGTCACAGCGCTGTCGTCTTCTGTTTAGCTCGCCTCTGGCCCGCCTATATCAGATAACCCGATGTGATTGGTGCAGCTCGGATACAAGGGCATATTTAATGAGCATCATTACTCGACACCAGAGTAAACTCGCTGAGCAAATTCAACTTGTGCTCTCGCGAGAACTCCAGGGTAGCGCATCGCCTCATTTTTCAAAGAGTCTGAAAACGGTTCGATAAAGGATTCAGTCTCTCTAAACCCCTCCTTTCCATGAGCCTGCTCGGCTCTGATTGTTCAGAAGGCCCAGTCTGTTGTGATTGGTCGACTGCTTACTGTTTTCCGCATCTATTCCAGCGCAAATCCTCATCCTTAGAAATTGGATTCGCAGTGCAGAAAACAGCGTCTTCTCGACAGTTCGACGACAACACAAACCAAACTCAGTTTCAGCTACAACTACAGTGTTTGAGGGCGGGGCAAAGCAGATGTTGTTCACGGGCAGCCAATGAAGACCATAGGCTGGCATTATGCAAATTTGTTACATTGTTACGTAGGTGTGTAACAGGAAGTGAGACTGGAATTGCTGACTTGTTTTATCTCGATTCTTTCTTTTAGGAGACAATTACTTTGTCGTGCACTTTTTGCAGACCTTTAACATTTTCAAGGAAATATTTGAAAAAGCATAATAGGGGCACTTTAAAAATTATATTAATATTGACGATATTACAGTGTGGCATTGAACAGGTCAGCTGTCATATAAGTTAGTTTCCTTTTGAAGTTTGTGTCACAGACTGTTGAACCGTCAGGCTTTACACTGCATATATCTCGCACTGCAATTTGAATTTATAAATTATTGAAGTGACAAATATTGAGACTCATTTATGCAAATGGTATGCAAGAGGGAATGATTAGTATGGAAAACACGTCATGCCGAGGTAGTTGGAGAATACTGAATCCTGACAGACTCATTCAGAGTTCATTAGCATGCTGATACCTGGTTGACAACACAACCGGCTATACTGTAACCTTTTAAAATCTGACCGCAAGTGGGATGTATTGCCAGTACAAAAAAAACATCTTGTTAACATGTTAATTCAACAATAAATCAGTTCTCCGGCTACTAAAAATGAACATGTTGGCAGGAAAAGCAATTGTATATAGATTGCAGCAGTGCACAATTATCAAAGCAAGAGTGAAACTTTATTTCTGATATGCTTTTTCCATGCATTATTAATTCTGTCACATCTTCCATTTACATTCATGCATTTAGCACATGCTTTTATCCATAATGACTTACATTGCATTCAAGGTCAGTAAACATTTGTCAGTTCATGCCTTGCCTATGATTTGACACCATGACATTATAATGAGTTACAGTAATGCATCCTAATTTAATACGACCAAAGTTACAGATTTGAAACTGTACACAAGCAACTCTGCATCATACATTTAATGTTCCTTGTGCAAACTAAGCACACAGGATAATTGTCTTAAACAATTACAAGAGAGTTTTGTGCAACTCTACATGATCCTTTAATAAGAATAACAAAATATTACACAAATTTTGTCAAATTTTTTTCAATTTTATGAGATCTCTAGCTTCATCTGCCATCTTTAATTGGACTTGTTCACTGAACTTGCATTCACTTGCACAGTGATTATGGGATAGCTTTCTTTGCAAATGATAGCAACAAATCTGCCTTCAAATCTGGGTAACACTTTATTTTGATAGTCCACTTTAGAGATTCTACTAACAATAAGTAATTTTGCAACTACATGTCAACTAGCAGTGATTAGAGTATTAGACTGTCTGCAATATATTTGCTAAACCTTTATTATGATGGTCCTTCAACAGACATTCTTCTGACTACAGTAAGTAACCTTTCAAGTACATGTCAACTTATTCTACGAACCCTAACAGTCCAAAGTCAAGTCAAGTCATCTTCATTTATACATTTATATTAAGCAACGTATCTTACATTTTGAAACACTGCACTGCACCACTGCTAATTTGCATAAAGTTAAACTTTCCTCAAGTTTGTTGCAGCGTCCAACAGTTGCTGTCATTCACGTCTCTGAAGATCGCAAGCAAATGACCTCCGGCTGCCTTCTCACTGCAAAGCGTATAGGTTTTAAAACACGTTATAGCCCTGTCGGAAACTCTTAAACATTTCAGCAAACACATTAAGAGAGAATATCAAGGACAGAGGTTCTGGAGAGCGATTCCTCATGTTGATTGAACGGATCAGTTTCGTGGAATTAGGTGGCGTTGGTGATTTGCAGGGAAATCAATTTATGTGGCCTGAAGGTGTCTGACTCACCGTTGACGTCATAAGACCTTCGTGCTTCACATTCAATGACTCGTGTCGTACGAAACACTTGCCGAAATATCTCATCAACTGAAAGCAAGCACACACACTCACTCACATCTATTCATTTCGCGCTCGCACCTAGTTCAAAGCTGCGTTTTGTTGCGGAGTAATTAGCCGATCAAAAGCCTTCACTCAAATCTTTAAACGGACGGGGCAGGCGAAGAGAAGAAGACGGACGCCTCACGTTCTCTCTCTCTGACAGGAAAGGGGTCAGCCTGAGGAAGCAAACATGATTTATTCAGGCGTTCAGTGTATTGTCGGTGGATTGTGCGAGGCCGGGCCTTTAAAGAGAATCCCTGGGGAGAACACCAGCACTTTTATCCTCTCTCTTTCTATCATTCAAGCTCTCTCTCTCTCATTAAGTCGATCCCTTCCAGAACCACAGTGAGAAATTAGAGTGACACGACACTACAGTCCTCTAGTCTAGGTCACACGGAGACATTTACAGGCTCGTCACACACTGTGCCAGTTCTTCATTACCTGCATTCTCCACTAAAACACCTCAGCTTGACAAAGGACACGTTCTTGCGTATCTTTTTAATTGTTGGCCTATATCCAACTGCTTTGGTGCATCTTGAAACTGACACTAAAAACTGTTTAAAGGCACACTATGCAAGATCTGTACCCTAATATAACAGCTTCGAAATAATTTCGATGGTAAATGAACTCATAGTAGGGCGAATCAATCAGCAATGCAAGTTTGAGAGGTGGCATCCGGCCAAATCTCTGCAAGAATCACGACTTACTTTATGGCACAACGTCACATACATCAACAACATATGAAGCAGCCTCTGTGGAAGACACTAGCACGCATTTCAGAAGTGAATCATGGCAGAGTCGACGAAGAAAACGAAGAAAGCACGGTCGGAAGAGTGCAGGGACGGTTCTGCGTGAGTGGTGTTTACGACAGTAACGTTAAATACAAGTACAAGAACTCTAGGGGTCGCTGTTTGAGAAAAACGGAAACTGCATAGTGTGCCTTTAAAACCCCTCCGCTCACTGTAAATAATAATTTGCTTTCCATAATAGTTCACCCAAAAAATTGTATTCTGTTATTAATTACTCACCCTCATGTCATTCCAAACCTGTAAGACTTTCGTTCGTCTTCAGAACACAAATGAAGATATTTTTGATGAAATCGGAGAGCTTTCGGTCCCTCCATTGACAGCTACGCAACTACCACTTTGACGCTTCGAAAAGTTCATAAAGAGATCGTAAAACTAATCCATATGAATTGAGCGGCTTAGTCCAAATTTTCTGAAGAGACACGATCGCTTTATATGATGAACAGATTGAATTTAAGCTTTTATTTACATAGAAACATTCATCAACTCACACATCAGTTGTGGTAAACGGAAGCTCAAGCATGTTCGCTTGATGTGCGAGAACCAATGAGGATCATTCTTGTGTTTCGCAGCACGTTTGAGCTTCAAGAACCAATGAGATTAATTCTCGTGTTACGCAGCACGTTTGAGCTTCAAGAACCAATGAGATTAATTCTCGTGTTACGCATCACGTTTGAGTTTCAGCAAGAACCAATGAGATTAATTCTCGTGTTACGCAGCACGTTTGAGCTTCAAGAACCAATGAGATTAATTCTCGTGTTACGCAACACGTTTGAGCTTCAGCAAGAACCAATGAGATTAATTCTCGTGTTACGCAGCACGTTTGAGCTTCAAGAACCAATGAGATTAATTCTCGTGTTACGCAGCACGTTTGAGTTTCAGCAAGAGCCAATGAGGTTCATTCTCGAGTTACGCATCACGTTTGAGTTTCAGCAAGAGCCAATGAGGTTCATTCTCGTGTTACGCAGCACGTTTGAGCTTCAGCAAGAACCAATGAGGTTCATTCTCGAGTTACGCATCACGTTTGAGTTTCAGCAAGAGCCAATGAGGTTCATTCTCGTGTTACGCATCACGTTTGAGCTTCAGCAAGAGCCAATGAGATTAATTCTCGTGTTACGCAGCACGTTTGAGCTTCAGCAAGAGCCAATGAGGTTCATTCTCGTGTTACGCAGCACGTTTGAGTTTCAGCAAGAGCCAATGAGGTTCATTCTCGTGTTACGCAGCACGTTTGAGTTTCAGCAAGAACCAATGAGGCTCATTCTCGTGTTACGCAGCACGTTTGAGCTTCAGCAAGAACCAATGAGGTTCATTCTCGTGTTACGCATCACGTTTGAGCTTCAGCAAGAACCAATGAGGTTCATTCTCGTGTTACGCAGCACGTTTGAGCTTCAAGAACCAACGAGGTTCATTCTCGTGTTACGCATCACGTTTGAGCTTCAGCAAGAGCCAATGAGGTTCATTCTCGTGTTACGCATCACGTTTGAGTTTCAGCAAGAGCCAATGAGGTTCATTCTCGTGTTACGCATCACGTTTGAGCTTCAGCAAGAACCAATGAGATTAAGTCTCGTGTTACGCAGCACGTTTGAGTTTCAGCAAGAGCCAATGAGGTTCATTCTCGTGTTACGCAGCACGTTTGAGTTTCAGCAAGAACCAATGAGGCTCATTCTCGTGTTACGCATCACGTTTGAGCTTCAGCAAGAACCAATGAGATTAATTCTCGTGTTACGCAGCACGTTTGAGTTTCAGCAAGAGCCAATGAGGTTCATTCTCGTGTTACGCAGCACGTTTGAGTTTCAGCAAGAACCAATGAGGCTCATTCTCGTGTTACGCAGCACGTTTGAGCTTCAGCAAGAACCAATGAGGTTCATTCTCGTGTTACGCAGCACGTTTGAGCTTCAAGAACCAATGAGGTTCATTCTCGTGTTACGCATCACGTTTGAGCTTCAGCAAGAACCAATGAGGTTCATTCTCGTGTTACGCAGCACGTTTGAGCTTCAAGAACCAATGAGGTTCATTCTCGTGTTACGCATCACGTTTGAGCTTCAGCAAGAACCAATGAGATTAATTCTCGTGTTACGCAGCACGTTTAAGCTTCAAGAACCAATGAGGTTCATTCTCGTGTTACGCATCACGTTTGAGCTTCAGCAAGAACCAATGAGGTTCATTCTCGTGTTACACAGCACGTTTGAGCTTCAAGAACCAATGAGGTTCATTCTCGTGTTACGCAGCACGTTTGAGCTTCTGAAAGAGGTTTGTTCTCGCGTGTCAAGCAAGTTCGGTTGAACTTCTGTTTATGTTCATCGTGTCTCTTCAGAAAATTTGGACTCAACCGCTCAATTCATATGGATTAGTTTTACGATCTCTTTATTAACTTTTCGACGCGTCAAAGTGGTAGTTGCGTAGCTGTCAATGGAGGGACAGAAAGCTCTCAGATTTCATCAAAAAGATCTTCATTTGTGTTCTGAAGATGAATGAAAGTCTCACCGGTTTGGAACTACATGATGGTGAGTAATTAATGACAGAATTTTCATTTTTGGGTGAACTAACCCTTTAAGTAATTGCCACTGATATATTTGTCTGTTCGAGCTGAATACAGGTATTACTGTTGTAGTGTCTGAACGGCTCCTCGGGGAGGACAAGCATTTATCGTCTCTCCCTGCCGGCTGGAGTTTGCTGCTGACAAAGCACCTTACACATGTTCCCTCTTTCTGTGCTAAAGTATATTTCTAGAAACAGTGAGTGCTGCCAATGAGGATAATTACCATAAACACCCTCCACGTGCTCAGTACAGCTGACCGCTGGCAGAGCCTCCAGTAGATGAGATGAAGATGTAATCTTTGGAAATGTGGCCTCCATTTGGCCGTCCACTCTATAATGAATTGGAGCACTTGTGGTGAATTATGTTGTTTTGATTACGGTAATGCATTACTACGGTGTTCTGCTTGTTTGAGCGTGGAGTAATGACCCAGAAATTCTGGACTGAGCTTTATTTCACACATTTGGACCCGGTTTTCTGCATTATGACCTGCATTAGGAAGAGAATGCTCTTAGTCTTCATCTTAAACTCTTCAACTTAAAAAGAGGAAATTGCACATTTTGTTGATGTATTATTCAAACAATTCAGATTTAATATTTCATGAACCAAACAAAATAAGCATCCCAGCAATTGTCTTAAAGTGACAGTTCACCAATAATGACTTTTCATTATCTACTCACCCATACATGTTGTTCCAAATCCAAGTCCACTTTCCATAAAGCAAAATTATAGATTTTAGTAACATGCTGATTTTAGTTTCCATGCAACAAATATTTAAAGTGAGCATGAGCTGTTAAGATCCAAAAACAACAATAACATTTTACATTTATCCATTTAGCAGACGCTATTATCAAAAGCGACTGGGAACAAAAGCCCTGCATCTTAAACTGTTGAACATTAAAAAGGTGAAATTCTATTTTTATTGTATTATTTAAGCACTTAAGATTTAATATTTCATGAACCCCCAAAAAAAGAAACATTCCAGCAATGGTCACGTCACATTACTGACAGTTCACCAAAAATGACTCTTCATAATATAGGCCTACTCACCCAAACATGTTGTTCCAAATCCATATGACTTTCCATAAGGCAAAATAATAGATTTTAGAGGATCTCTAAGCTGCTAATAATAAATTAAATAAAAAGCAAATTAATGGAAACCACTTACTTGCATCATGATGAGGTGAATCTGACTACAATGTAGAAACTACTCCATGCCAAACATAGCCAGGTTGATTTAATGGTCCGAGTTTGGGAAACCTGTTTGAAAATAGTCAAATATTTGTTTATATATATATATATTTGGTTAAAGAAACAAAAATACAATATAACTGACTTCCATGTGACAAAACGTAGCATAGGACTGTATAAAACGCTTATCATTGCATCACTCTGAAAAGAAACTCTAGGGTTCTTGACTCACTTTTAAAGAACCCTTTATGCCAAAAAGGTTCATTTTAAGAAGAAATGTCTTAAATGGTTGCACAATACTTTCAGGTTTAATAGATTTAAAATTTTCTAGTGATAAATTATATTTACGAGCTGTTTAATTCATAAAAATGATTTAAAACAAATTAATTAATTAAAAATAATCCACAAAATGATCCTTAACAGATCGCTTTCAGCTTCTATATAGACCTTTTTTTTTTTCTGAGAGATACTGTGCACAGTTTAACATACTAAAATAGTAATAAGTATACAGTATAAAGTGCAGTGTGCAGTAAGCAGAACACTAGTGTTCTTTGTGGTACGACTGTGCAGTTCCTCGACACCGCTGATGATTAAATTTCCCTTGTCACGTCCTCTTTGTCTTCTGCCCGTCCTCTCCAGTTCTTCCATTATTTCAGGGCTAAGTGATGAAATGCTAATTTTGACATTAAGAATTAGGCTGGACTCGGCCGAGTGATGGATGAGCCTGAGACAGCCGGAGCAGAACATCTGTGAATCTCTCTGCCTGGATTCTGGAAAATCTTTTCATTATTTATCAAAAAGATTATGCAAGGAGTAAAAAAAAAAAAAAAAAAGAAGAAAACAAACAAAAGTGGAAAAGTTCGCTGATTTATGGAAATAGGCCAGCAGGATATGATGAAAACAACCAGAAGAGAGAGAGAGAGAGAGAGAGAGAGAGATAGGAGAGGGTTGTTTTCCTTGAGAGTGATTCTGTAAATCCCAACCAATAAATTAGCCCTTGTTTATCAGCGTGATAAACCTCAAAATCTCTAATTCATCATGCTGTCCAATAAGATGTAAATATTGGCCTAGTTTTCCCAGCTACATGAATCTGCATGAGTAACATGGCCCCGAGCGTCACACACGGTTTAACAGGAGCACTAATAGAGCTATCCTGCAATATGTGTGTATCAGTGTGTGTGTCCACACTAGTGGGATGAGTCCTTGGGCTGACCTCGGCATTGACACACTCCGCTTTGTGAGGCTTTGAGACACAGACACCTCATCACTGATGCAGCACAGCCACCGTCTACAGAGAGAGAGAGGCTCTGTACCAGATCCCACAAGATGCCTACGTAAGCAGCCTACTGAGACATCATATCCAGAAAGCAATTTTACATTTAAAAGACGTCTAATAGCCACCCAAACATCTAGGCTAAAACATGGCAAAATCTGGGCTGTCAGTGAAAATGTACTAGATGTGTAAACCATCGCCCAAGAATAGACTATAGTCATCAATTAGATAAAGAAATGAAATGAGAGAAGAAATGAAACCAAACACCTTTGCTTACATGATGGAATATCAAACATCTCGCAAGTTATTTTGGCAAAAACGACATGCAACCAAATTCAAGGTAATTTTGGCTATAAAGTGTTACTCTTATATAGGGTCTACCTAGACGGTGAAATCTGAGATGGTTTGGGAATCTTCAGTTACCTCGTGTCAGGCAAACAAATGTGGTTTTCTCCATGACAAAAAACACCCAAGATGGCAGACGAGGACAGATCAATGTCCATTATAAATGTAGGGGAAGATGTGGGAAGATGAACCTCTTAAGAACAATGTGGATTTTCTTTTCAATTGTAACATATTTAGATATACGTTTTCTAATAGATAATAACAGAGATGTAACATTTGCTAATTTAGTTGTTATAGCAGAAAATGACAAATGTTAAAAGAGGGGTAAGATAACTATTATTATATGTATATATGTGACCCTGGATCACAAAACCAGTAGCATGGGTCAAAATTATCGATTTTTCTTTAATACCAAAAATCATTAGGATATTAAGTAGGCCTAAAGATCATGTTCCATGAAGATTTTTTTTTTTCAACCGTAAATATATAAATCATTTATTTTGTGAGTGAATGCTGCACAATCGCGAACATAAATGAACAACTTTAAAGGAGATTTTCTCAATGTCATATAGTCAGATTATCAAATAGTTGTATCTCGGCCAAATATTGTCCTATCATAACAAATCATACATCAATGGAAAGCTTATTTATTCAAAAATGTACCCATGTGACTGGTTTTGTGGTCCAGGGTCACATATAGTAATTATTATCAACTAAATTGTCAAAATAAGATTTTAAATACAATAGTTTATGTAGTATTTTACATTAATGACATTTATATATATATACCCAGCAACATAGTGTCAGCCCAGATCCGGGCCACATCTGGACCGACACTATATTTGCTGTCTGGGTATATATATATACATACTAAATACTTAACATTTTATTTTGACAATTTAGTTGATAATAATTGGATAACTGATGACAGACAAAGCAGAATCCCAAATAAAAGAGATTTATCTGAATGGTAAAATTATTCTATGACTTATGATCAGGCATATGAATATTTTCATATTTAATTGCCCATATTTTAATTGAAGATACGTCAAAATAGCAACACTATGAATGCAAATTGAATGATTTCACTCAACTAACCTATAGGTTTTAATGAAATTAAAGATGTCTAAAATGTAATTCATGGAAATACTGAACAGTAAATCCATTATTACAATAAATATTCAATGGAAAAAATAATAATATCACTACTAATAACATGCTACTTGGGGTCTTCTGTGCCATTTCTGGTGGCCCATCTTACCCCAAGGGTCTCATATTATCTTTTTACTTCAAAATAAAACTATAAAAATCTAAAAACATCGATATGTCCGCAAATCCCTCATTAACAAACAGACACACACACAAAAAATTTATATTCAACATAATACAATGCCATAAATTATCCTCGAAACTGTCTCGGTTGACTAAATCTCACAATACTGATATTCAGATGAAATGTCAAAATTAAAAATAGCGTAGCCATTCATCAAAAGTGCTGTGAAATTAGATTTTGTGTCATTTTGTTAGGAGAAAAAAATGTATGTGAGTATCTAAAGAATCAATAAAAATAGTTTAACATATACAATATATATCCCAATCAAGAGGATCAGGGGTGTTTAAATGCATGTCAAATATCAGATACAGATCTTATTTAGAAACATATAAGAAAGAGACCCAAATTGGATGCAAAAACCTG
Organism: Leuciscus leuciscus; assembly: GCF_965113295.1. Classification (NCBI taxonomy): domain Eukaryota; kingdom Metazoa; phylum Chordata; class Actinopteri; order Cypriniformes; family Leuciscidae; genus Leuciscus; species Leuciscus leuciscus. Next base: position 43,843,227 of record NC_138730.1, read on the forward strand.
TTAACATATACAATTATATATTAAAAAAATTGGTTGATGGTGTAAATGCTCCAAATTATACAGTAGTTTGACTTGGGGGGGGGAAAAACATGACAGGACTCAAACGAAAACAGTGTAATTTTGTATGCCAATGTTATCTTTTATTGCACAACAAGTCAATATTTGTAAGGAACGCTTCAACAACATCGTCACTGATGTATCAGATTACTGTAAAAGGGTTATATTCATTAGCAGGAGACTTTACGTATTGCAGTCATAGACATCAGCTGCAGAATCCCTGTGGACATTAGTTTTCATAGTATCACTCTCAACACAACACACGTCCTTCTCTGATCTACAGGCGCCAATAAAATAACACAAGCAATCCGGCTTATCTTGTGTTTGCCCAATTCTGTCTCCCTGGACCCCTAAATTACTTCTTTGGGTTTAATATTCGGTGCCTAATTCGAAAAAAGAAAAGCCTGAACTATAGATTGTTGTAGTCTAAACCATTAAAATACACAAATTGATCTTTTAAATCTCAGTATGCACACATATAACTCCGGGAAGACATCATCTGGAAAGAGAATGTTTGCATTTTATTATTTTTTTTTAAATCATATAACGATTTAATTAAAGTTGATCCATTTGCTATTATTATAAGCATAGTAAAAAAAAAAAAAATTTTAATGAAATTTTGCATTCGAATACTTTTTCGAGAAAATAATATTTCATTAAGCTGTGCTGTCGCCAACATGTATTTAGCATCTATTTGAAATTTATTTTGGATTGGAATTTTTTTTGTTGCTAAATAGGATAATACATTTAGAATTTATTTGATTTCCCTTTCATTACATTGTTCATATATTTTGGCATTTGAATGATTAAACAATTGAAAAATATATTTCATTAAGCAGTGCTGTCTCCAACATATATATACACTAGTCAACATTTCAAGCTCATCAAAGTTGTCCTAAGACAAGAACGGGTTTTGTTCAAAATTCATGTATGACTGTGATGAAAGGTTTTGATCCACTTCAAACTGTATTTATCATCTGTTTGAAATCCATTTTGGAAGGAAGGAAAATCATTTTTGTGTGGGGTAGCCTATTAAAAATGACTGTATTTACATGATCAGACACAAACAGCCGCCGTAAGCGGTTCAACAGGGGCCATGTTTTCACGAGAGGTCGGATTTGGCACGACACCACCACAGGTCGTAAACCACGAGCAGATTATGATGTTGGGCTTCTGTAGGAGCTCTTTTGTTTTCTCCCTCTAGTCCTGTTAGGAAAGCAGAGAAACTATGGGGAGCAATCAGAACAAGACCCTCTGAATGACGCGAGCAGCGTTACGTGAGTCATTATGGTTTAATAGTGAGAGGGATGGGTCTGTCGCAGGAACGGTTCTGGCACACGCACACACACACACACACACACACACACACACACACACACACACACACACACACACACACACACACACAGTGACGGAGAGGGTGCCAGGGACTCATCATGCTGCCAACTGGACCAGAAGCTCTCGCGCCCAGTGCACCTCGTGTGACCTTCAGTGGGGACGGCTGACTAATATCTGCACAACAGAGTGAGTGAGAGAGCATACAGAGGGAATCACATCACACACACACACACACACACACACACACACACACACACACACACACACACACACACACACACACACACACGCACGCACAGTGCATACAGAGATTAAAGCTCAGAGAACACACATTCTCGCTCAAAAATACTACATATTATCAGCAGCAAAGCGAGACTCTTCGCTTACAAAACAGTATCACGGTTTTACCATAGGAATATACCATGCAAAAAGTGAAACTAATACCGCGCTATTCGATTGCACAATTAATAATAATAATAAGCCAAATTACAATCCGAATTGCAATATGGTAAAACTGTGATTTAATTACACGATAAAAACATGATTTTAATAAATATTAAATATTATCAATTTGAAGCATCCTTTATTTAATATATGCGAATCACATATGGTTAAAGGCTGTGACTCAATGAAATAAATAAAAATAAAACACACACATACACATATAAGTGTGTTCAAATCTTGTTTGTGTTTATATAATATATAAGTGTGTGTATATATACAGTTGTGGTCTGAATTAATGGCACCCCTGGTAAATATGATCAAAAATGGCTGTAAAAAATAAATCTGCATTGTTTATCCTTTTGATCTTTCATTCCAAAAAATTTGCATAAATCGAACCTTTCATTGAAGTCAAAGAATTGAAAGCGGGGGGGAAATCACATTATGAAATAAATGTTTTTCTCCAAAACACGTCGGCCACAATTATTAGCACCCTTTTATTAAATACTTTTTGCAATCTCCTTTTGCAACAGCTCTGAGTCTTCTCCTATAATGCCGGATGAGTTTGGAGAACACCTGACCAGAGATCAGAGATCATTCCTCCATACAGAACCTCTCCAGATCCATGTTGGCTCTTCTCCTCTTCAGTTCACCCCACTCATCAGGTCAGGGAACTGGGACGGTCATGGCAGAAGCTTCATTTTGCGCTCCGTCACACATTTTTGTGATGATTTTGATGTTTGTTTTGGATCGTTGTCCTGATGGAAGATCCAACCACGGCCCATTATAAGATTTCTAGCAGAGCCCGTCAGGTTTAGATTTTGTATCTGTTGATATTTGATAGAATCCACAATATCGTTGAACAAGAAGTCCAGGACCTCCAGCAGAAAAATATGCCCACAACATTAAAGATCCAACGGTATATTCAATTGTACACATGGGGTACTTTTTATCCTAGTGTGCATCAAACACATCTAGCATGTTTGCTGCCAAAAAGCTCTTTTTGAGTTTCATATGACCACAGATCCCAGTCCCGTTTGAAGTTCCACTCGAGTCTGACAACTGAATATGCTAGAGGAGCGAGGAGGATTTTTCTTGAAACCCTCTCAAACAACATGTGGTGATGTAGGGGTTGTTTGATTATTCTTTTTTATAGGCTTTCTGACCCCAAGACTCAAGTAATCTCTGCAATTCTCCATCTGTGATCCTTGGAGAGTCTTTGGCCACTCAAACTCTCTCCTCGCCATCCATTAAGACAATATAGACACACATCCTCTTCCTGGCAGATTCGTAACAACATTTAGTTGATTGGAACTTCTTAATTATTGCCCTGATGGTCAAAATGGGGATTTTCAATTCTTTAGCTATTTTCTTACAGCCACTTTCTATTTTGTGAAGCTCAACAATCTTTTGCTGCGCATCAGAACTATATTCTCTGGTTTTACTCATTGTGACGGATGATTAAGGGAATCTGGCCTTTGTGTTTCCTTATATGTGACCCTGGATCACGTCACCAGTCACATGTCGCACGGGTATATTTGCGGCAATAGCCAACAATACATTGCATGGGTCAAAATTATCGATTTTTCTTTTATGCCAAAAATCATAAGGATATTAAGTAAAGATCATGTTCCATGAAGATATTTCTTTAATTTTCTACCGTAAAATAAAATAAAATAAAAAATTGTGAGTGAATGAGACAATATCGTGAACATAAATGAACAACTTTAAAGGACAAGTTCGGTATTTTACACTTAAAGCCCTGTTTACAGATCGTATCTGATGAAATAGAACGGTTAAGATTAAAATTTGGACACATGCTCCTGTCCCGAGAATTTTAGGTTTATTTCGCTTTTGTGGACCTATTTTGCCAAACGCGTCACACCCGTGATTCTTCCGTTGAGAGCTTGAATAATAGACACTCCAGCCCAGTTGGTGGCGATAATGCACCTTTGCCAATTGCAAGCAAACCACGGGCATTTCATTGAATACACAGAAGAAGCAGAAGAAGAAGCGGCGGAGTAATACCGTAAAGGTGCTGCGGTCTCACAGCACGTCCTATTAAGTCAATGGAGTTGGACAAAAACTACGATAAAACCTGTTGGAATGCATCTTTTTCAGCGATTTTTGAGTGAACATATCAGTGAACACCCCCTGACCACTCGGTGAGTTTCACGTCTTTGTAAACGAAAGTTTAATGTGTTTTTAGGACGGAATCTTCCAGTGCACATAGACAACCATTGTGGGGGTGGGGGGGGGGAAGCTAAATAAACCTAAAATTCTCGGGACAGCAGCATGTGTCCAAATTTTAATCTTAACCGTTCTATTTCATCAGATACGATCTGTAAACAGGGCTTTAAGTGTAAAATACCGAACTTGTCCTTTAAAGGAGATTTTCTCAATGTTTTGATTTTTTTTGCACCCTCAGATTCCAGATTTTCAATAGTTGTATCTCTACCAAATATTGTCCTATCCTAACAAACCACACATCAATGGAAATCTTATGTATTCAGCTTTCAGATGATGTATAAATCTCAATTTTAGAAAATTGACCCATGTGACTGGTTTTGTGGTCCAGGGTCACATATTTAAACTCCTGTGAAACAAGAAGTCATGGCTGGACAATTTCATGTTCCTAGTCACCCTGGTGTGCTACAAAACAAAAAGGTAAATATTAATGGGAATATACTTCAGAGATATTTTACTCGTAAAAAATTCTAGGGGTGCCAATAATTGTGGCCGACGTGTTTTGGAGAAACACATTTATTTCATAATGTGATTTCCCCCCCACTTTCAATTCTTTGACTTCAATGAAAAGTTCGATTTTTGCATATTTGAATGAAAGATCAAAAGGATAAACAATGCAGATTTATTTTTTACAGCCAAAATTTTGATCATATTTACCAGGAGTGCCATTCATTCTGACCACAATTATATAAACAAACTTTTATGTTAGATGCGATTAATCAATTTGACAGCCCTAATATATATATTTAATCGAGTCACAGCCTTTTATCATCTTGTGATTCGCACGTATACACACACAAACAAATATTAGTATATACAGCTATAGCAGCCGAAATGAATACCAGGCCGAGGACACAGCAGCATTATCCACATCACAGCTTTCGCTGGGTTTGGGTCAGCAGAAATAGACACAAATCCGGATCCATTTAGTCCACACCAGCTTAATCTGACGTTTCATTGAACCACGTTTAATTGGATGGCTTGCATGGGAAACGACAGCGGATGGAAAGAGAGACACACGCGGTACTAAAGACAGATTGAGAACGCTTTGAGAAGTCATGATACTACGGATGCATGCACCATCAAAGTCTGTGTGTCCTTGTTAAAACACTTTTTGATGCTCTGTTAACACTTAGACACAGTTGGAATCTTCCGCATTAATATATATATATATAAACCGTAAGCTTTACATATAATATCATGTATCTGAACATCCACATGACACAAAACAAGCAGTGAATTCTCACACTCGACCGCACTTTAATAAGAGCAATTTAGACCTTTCAAATAGTCTAAAGCGTCTACATTTTTGTGACTTTTAATCGAACATAATGTATAATATGAAATGGACTCTATTTACTTTCCTAATACACAATCCTGGTCTTATTTAGTGCAAGATACTTCTTAAATCTTGCATTAAAATGGCTATTGATTAATGTTAACTAATAGACAAATAGATGTAGTTTTAGGCAATGTAGTTTTATAATCTTGCCAATGGTAGTTAATGGTAATATATGGAAAGTTACAGCAATAGATCTGAAAGTAAATATGTGAAGATGCTGTGGAAAGTGAACTTGACCTTCTTTCTGTCTAATAATCCACTCCAAACTCACTTTTCATGTCCTTTTCACCATCCCAAGCAATTCCCAATAACCTGTTGCACTCATATGTCGCATTATGGAAGTAAAATCCATTGCAGACGCAATTTCATGTTTACCTCAAATTGAAAAATTGATAAATTAGTAACCCAACTCTGCAATATGAGTTTCTTACTCAGTATTTTTCTCCTGTTTTCCTGTACAAACATCTAAACAATCTTAAATCAAAATACAATTAAGTAACAAAATGTATGTGTTTACTGAAAAAATGTATAAAAATTAAGTGCGTCTCTGTTTAAAACAAGAAAAATATATAATCCAGTGCGATAAGAAAAATAATCGTTTTCTTGTATCTTGTTTTAAGAATTTTAGACATTTTTAATACAAAACAACACACAAAAAAAATACTATGCAAGAAAACTTTTTTTTTTTCTTTTTTTTTTTTAAGTTTTACACCCTGACAATTGTGATATTAAACTGTAACATCTTATTGCATTCGCTGTTTATATGTGCAGTTGTGCTCGGAATCACTAATAAGACAATCTTTTTTTTGTGTGCTAAAAAGTCTCGTCATCAATGAATCTGCTGTGATGTCTATGATCTGCAACAGCAAAACCCCCAGAACCTCTTAATCAGAGCTGTGTGCTAAAGTAAAGTCTGGCTTTACATGGTTCTCACTCAGTGTCCCGTACACAGACATGCAGCTCAGGGTTCCAGACAAACAGAAATGTGCAAGTCGTGTTTCCCCACACGAGGAGATTATGCTGGGTTATTCGTTTCACTAACACTAATTAGCAGCTACTGTACACATATTGCAAGGTTAAAAGGATTAATTCACCCAAAAATAAAAATGCTGTTTATTTAGTCTCCCTTATGGCATTCCAAATCTGTATATTGTTGTTGTTGTTTTTTTCTTCCATGGAGCACAAAAGGAGAGATTTTGGAGAATCTTCACTCAGCTTATTCATACAGCGGCAGTTCATAGATCGATCTCTGTCAAGCTTAAAAAAAAGACATAAAAATGGGTTTATTAAACTCATAAATAACAGCATAAATTAAAATCAGCATGACTTTAGAAGACATGCAGTCATTCACTGCACAAAATGATTATTCTCTTGATTATTGAATGATTATTGACACTGAAAAAAAAATGCTTTTCTTACTTAGTATTTTTTTTTTCTTGTTTCCAGTCCGAATATCTAAAAATTCTTATATCAAGAAGCATTTAATAGAGAAGTAAAATGGCATAAGAAATTATATTTTGTTTTCTGAAGAAGAAAAAAAAAAAAAAAAAAAAATATATTAGTAAGAAAATCTATTTTGCAGTATATAGTTGTTTTATGTTTTTTTTTTTTTTCTTGATGAACTTTGTACAGAAAAGAACTGCGTGAAGATGCTTTAAAACAAATCATTTTTGGGTGAACATTCCCTTTATAAAAAAAAGAAAAGACACAAACTTTGCATTTTGTCTTTCATAGAGCCACATACGACTAAAAATAGACTATTTGGAAACTAGATATACTAGGCACTAGGTATTTACAGTACATTGTGCATTGGAGCACATTGTCAAAACATAAAAGAAACAGACAGACAGAGAAAAAAAAACCAAAAACACTTCTCATAACAGAAACATAAAGTACCCTGATTTACATTTGATGCCAGGAAATATGGAGGAATGTTCAGTCAATCTGTCCGCCTGTCCTTCAAGCGCTTGCAGGGAAGATTGCCTCGCATCTGCCAGCCTTTCCGTGCTGGAAAAGCAGAATAAAACTGTCACATTTTCCGCACAGATGACTTAACAGCAGTGGCAGACGAGGCCTGCGGTGAGCGTGAACGGGTACTATATGAGTCTGCTCTAGAGCAACGCTAAAACACTCACATTTGGCTGCGATCTCCATTCAAACAATCAGACAGCAGCTTAATTAGGGCTAAAACCATTACATATGCAAATGTGTGTACATATGTAAATAAAACGATCCAGTTATTCACATACATTCACTGCCATACCAATCATCTTCGACCAACTATTGTGGATGTTGCATTTTGAGACAAAAGTCCTTGGGCGAACGAACATAAAGGCCTAGCAGAACTGAAAGGTTTATTCGAGCACTGAATGTGCCTTTACTGAGAAACCAAATAAGAGAGATTGCATTGCAAACCTGTGATAAAGTTTCATTGAGCCTTCTGGTCGACGGACTGTCACTTCCTAGCTTCCTTTCTCGGATTAATATCATCAGACTCTAATGTTACAGGAGATGTGTGTGGAGTGGAGGTTAGCTGGCTTTATTGGGGCTTTTGTAGGACTGATTAAAATGATGCCTTTACACCGGGTCTACACCAGAAGCTACATCTCAAAACCAAATCACTGGCATTATAATCAACAGGACGCCCTTCACCTGTTTCTGGCATGATGCACATTTACAATTTATTTTCCCCTCTGTCTGAAATAATGTTTGGAAAGGAAAGTTAACTCTTTCCCCGCCATTGACGGAATTTTCCGGCAATCCGTGTTTTCACTGTTATACGGTAGGGGGCGCTGTTACACATCTTCTGAAAGAGCACAGAATCTGCTGATCAAAACACAGGTGAAGAAGAAGCAGAAACATTGCTTATGCACATGAAAAATAACGCGATCATCACATTTTCAACGACTGCCTAACGTTACACTTTCAGAAAAAAAGGTACAAAAGCTGTCACTGGGACAGTACCCTTCAAAAAGCTTCTAAAATTTACCATTTAGGTACTAATATGTACACTTTTGTAACTAATATGTACACTTTTGGTACCAATATGTACCTTTGAGGGACTTATATGCAATCTTTAGGTACAAAAGTGTACCTTTTGAAAAGGTACCGCCACAGTGACAGCTTTTGTACCTTTTTTTCTGAGTGTAGCGAATGAAATGCCGACCCAGGACGAGCTATAGGACTAGGCTTTAAGGGCGTTGATGGACTCGATCTACTCCAGATATATGTTGATCATCGTCTGAATCCCATCTGTCCGAAGTCTTTGACAAAAACGCGATTTTCTCAGCTTTTTGTGAAAAATGTGTAAATCTGAAAGATGAATGGTCTGGCATCGACTAATGAAAATCAGCCAGCTCGAGGGGCGGCACCAAGCATTCATTTGAAAATCTCACTGCACGCAATTGGATAACACTATGACCAATCACAACAATAAACCCCATACGCTTAGCTACCAGCGGAGCTAACTGGTAGATTAGACTCTTGCCGTATCCGGTCGGCAAAACAGCAAAAACGCCCTTCTTGCAAAGGAACGATTCGAGCGCCGTCTTCTGTTCCTCTTTTAGATAAAAAGCCAAGTCTAACTCGTTCATTGTAGCGGCCAAAGCCGTTTCAAACCACTGGTGTTCATCCATAGCCATCTTGCAATGTTTACTAATGACTTCGACGTCACAGCGCTGTCGTCTTCTGTTTAGCTCGCCTCTGGCCCGCCTATATCAGATAACCCGATGTGATTGGTGCAGCTCGGATACAAGGGTATATTTAATGAGCATCATTACTCGACACCAGGGTAAACTCGCTGAGCAAATTCAACTTGTGCTCTCGCGAGAACTTTTTTTTAATGAAACATACCCACATTGTTGATAAAAAAGAATGAATGATGCTAGAATAACACGTTTTTTTTATATATATATTGCATGTTCAGATATTCATACAACAAAATATTGTGGGGGCCATGAAGATTTGTGAAGATGAACAAAAATGCTGGCGGCGGCTGGCAACTAAAAAAAAAAGGGGGGAAAAGCTGGCGGGGAAAGAGTTAATTCCTGTTCCACAAACAGTACAGCATCGTTCTGCAACACTGAGGTCATTGGTTTAATTCCCAGTGAATGCATGAACTGAGCAAATGTATACCTTAAAAGCAATGGAAGCCTCTTTGAAAAAAAAAAAAACATCTGCCAAATGCATAAAACTCAATATATATTGGATTTTTTGACAAATACATCAAAGCCAGTTTGAGATTATGTTTCTGATATCTGGTGATCTAATTTATGTATGCATTTCCAGTGTAGACACGGTGTTGTGCTGCATTTACACTGCAAAGCCTAATGCACAGATCCAAAATGTTTACATTCATCACGGTCCAAACCCATAAGACGTTCATTCATCTTCAGAGCACAAATGAAGATTTCTGTCCCTCCATTGATATGTTATATATCTGGATAAAAGCCAAAATGAAATCTATTCTGTCTCTTCAGAAGACTTGGATTAAATCGCTCAATTCATATGGATTTCTTTTACGATCTCGTTATGAATGGAGGGACAGAAATCTCTCTTCATTTGTGTTCTGGAGATGAACGAATGTCTCACGGGTTTGGAACGACATGAGGGTGAGTGATTAATCCCAGAATTTTTATTTTTGGGTGAACTATTCCTTAGCTAAAACACCAAGTGATGATTTCAGACCATTTTAGATTTCAACCAGATACAGTATATAATAATAGATCCAGAATCACATTTTAAAGAGACACCAAATCAGATGTAGAAAATACGATCTGTTCTGTTTGTGTTCTTGCACAAACATGTACGCAACATGATCTGATCTGTGCATATCATTGAGACAAAATCAGAATTGGTTAGCAGTGTAAATGCAAGCTTGCAAAAGACAAAATGACCATCGATAGTCATCAATGCATTGTTGTTCCAGGGAATCTTGTTGATAAACTGTTTGTTTGTTTGCTTGTTTTGTTTTAAAAGATTAAGCTGCCTGTTTTAATCCCAAAAAGTCATTCAGTGCATCCTGGGAATATGGTGATACCTGTCCTATAGAGGGCGATAATGGGACACAGTGTGCTTTGTGTTACGATAATCCACATTTGGGCCACCGTCAGAGAAACGAGACTTAGAAAAATAAAAGCATTCTAGACGTATCAGATTAAAGTATTTAGGACGTGATCGCTACAAACAATCAGCAAATACACACACTTTCCATTTTGCATGAATTATTACTGATCTATTTACATGGCAGTTGTTAATATTCAGGTCACATCATTAATGCCATTCGGCATACATTCAAAACCCATTATGCACCAATCTCATTTTTGTTTTTCTAAAATCATATATATATATTTTTTTTTTTCTAGGTTACTGCCAGGGTTTGCACATAAAATAATTTACAGCGTCATATTTACAAGTTCAAAGTTCAAGTGAGAAAAATCTGCAGCAGTTGACAATGAAAAACGAACACAAACGAACTACATTCTTGTAAAGAGACAAGTTCGTAAATCAACCCCAATAGTTTACATCTGTTCGCAAGCGATCAACAAATCCACGATTCAGCCGGCGCTCACAGACCTGCAAACTGAGCCCACGCACAAACTTTGTATTACGTTTACAGGCCATTAATATGCAGCATGTTTTAGATACTCAGTACTTTGGGCAAATCAGAATAAATGGGAGAACACGCAATGTTATAAAAATGCCACTGTTAAACTGTAAAATATAGAATAAATGAATAGATATAGAAGATTTTACAATACTATTACATTATAGAGATAATATTCAGTTTTTTTTATTATTATTTTATATTATTAAATTTATAAGTAAATATTACCATTTTTTAAGGTCTACGCCGGAACAACCAACATTTCTGGCCTTTTTTAAAATTTTATTGTGACTGTTGTCCTTCCCAGCAATAAAAAAAATCAATAAAGAAAGAACCATGAAACATTACAAAACCCGTTTTCATCACTGAAACAAACAACTGTGACAAATACCGCAAAACTTCAAAAAACAAAGACAAATTTTATAACGTGTTGCGAAAGCTGCACGACCTTATCAAGATGAGGTTTCAAACATTCTCTGAATAACGCAGATTAAATTGCTTTACGCCGCGATATGAAGCTTTCATATAAAAGGCAGGGCAAGGATATTGCAGAATTATATTGCATGTACAGATCAACATGGATCACAGAAAACAGCGAGATTATTTTGGTTTGCCTGCTAATTTAAACGAGTTCTGCAAAACACCCATTGCATTCAAGTCTCAATCAGTGCAACCCCGACGCAGTGAAATATTGCCTTTATCCACACGCCTGACGAAACGACGCATTTACACTCCCGTTCGATAAAACACAATAATAAGCATATGTGCACAAATACACACGCACGCACACACGGACCATGTATATGGCTTCTAAACTCGGAATCAAGGCAGTTAAATAGAGGATGTTTTAGTTTGACTTGTTTTTCTCAGTTGACACAGACACAACCCAAAAACTTGTGTTCAAGCTCAACTTTGGTTTTCGAGTAAATACAATTTGTGTGTTTTCTATTATCACTTGGTTTTTTCTTTTTTCTTCCCTTTTTTCCCCTTCTTATTTACATTAAGATATATAAGATCGACCAGCGGTCCATAATACTTTTTTTTTTTTCATTGATATTTTACAACAAAGTGAAAGACAGTTAATTAGATTGCTACAAGTAGAGCTTATACAGAAAGAAGGAAAACACGTTCACAAAGCGTCCGATTTCATCATTGTCATCTCTTGCAAGTCCCTGATTTTCTAGTCGCCCCGATTGCATTTGAATGAACTCTACGGAAAACACCATGTTACACACGACAGGATTACTCCCTTTCACTCGGGACGATAAGAGACAAATATATCAAGAGGCATCAGAAGCTGTACAGGGGGCGGCACTAGCTACACTAGCGGGTGGAGTCGAGGCATCCGACCTTGTGAATCTATATGTAGAGGACATGTTAAATCTATTAGCGGTAAAGGTGCGGTCACATTAGTGATATCTCATGGGCAAAATAAAGCACGGCTCACACAGAACTCACTTCCGAACCAAGAAGCTTTCCGCTGGCCAGTGTGGTAAATTCAAGTGACCAACATGAAAAATAGTCAAATGATGGATTCCTATTGGAATGAGTCAATTTCTTCATGTATATGCTCCCTCCCTCCAGCAAAGGTCATTAAATGAGTGATGCCTCATTGTTCCTTCACTCTTTCCAAAACCTTCACCCTCCCTGTTCCTCTCCGGTGGAATTAGCTGCCAACCCGAACTGCTAAAACCATCTTTCAATAAGCAGAAGACACATCTCTTCTGCAATCACTTAACCATCCCACACCCTCAAACCAATGCACTTCTCTTCTCGACCTTGCTTCCTAATCTAGTCGTCAATTAAACCTGGCATTGCATGTTATGAACATTGATAAATTGCTTTTGTTTCTCTTTTGCAAGTCGCTTTGGATAAAAGCATCTGCTAGATGCATAAATATAAATTTCGCCCTTGAAATTTCCCAGAGCAATGGTAAATGTGACCGCACCTTAAGTCCGTCCGATCGCCCTCCCTTTGGTTCCTATGAAAAGCCATCTTACGAGCGCGGCGCTCGAGCAAAAAGAACAAACTTTGACTCACAAAAAAAGTATTGCAAAGAGTCTCAGAGTCCTCGTCAGAGGTTGGACGAGAGCCGGGATCTGGCTGTGAAGTCCGTCTCGGGAAGGCTGACTATGGAATCTTTCTTGCGTATAGCCGAGTCCGGTCCCGTTACGGGGGGAGTGCCTGTAGGAGGCGTTGTGGACGGGTAATTCCCAGCCACGGCTGCGGACGCCTGGTGTGGCAGCGCCATTCTCTGATGCAATGCGCTCCGGACACCGGAAGGCCCCGGGACGGCGGGATGAGGTGGGCCGATCGATGTTGAGGACACGCGGGTCGACGGTGGCGGGCTGGGCACAACGGGTGGAGCGCCATCTTGTGGCAGGGAGGGTTGTGAAGCAGACAGTGCTCTATCATCCTGGGTCAAGCTGCCCGTTTGGTGCAACGGTTGGGATCCTTTGGGCCGTGTGGGACTGGGAGCATGCTGTTGGATGAGGGACAATTGCGATCCGGAGCGCGCACCCATCGGGCCACTCCCGTACTGGAAAGTTCGCCCGCCTGCAGCTGCTAGCGGACTCTGCACCGGCGGACTGGCCATTGCAACGGCGGCGAACGCGCCAAGCGGCGGGAGAGACTGTTGAGGAGAAGCCGAAACCGGGCTGGCAAGGCTTTGCACAACCTGGAACCGTCGGACCATCCTGGGCGACTGCAAGGTGCTCGGACCCACCATGGGGCCACCGAACTGCGGACAGAAGCTCATCGCTACGGCTTGCTGAAGAGTAGCGATGGCAGAGCTGCCCTGTGATTGGCCAGGCGGAGCAAACATCCCCGGCGGGATGGAGGGCGTCATGGACATGGCACGCGGGCGCTGCTGATCGATCAGCTTCACCATCTCTCGGTCGTACTTCACGATCTCCTGAATCATCTCGTTCTCACGGTTGTTTAAGATGCCGGAGTTTAAGTCGTGCTGCACTTTGTTCATTAGGATGGAATTCTTTTTTCCTGCAACGAGAGATTATTATTTATTTATTTTCTAAATGTCATAATCATTTGTTAACAAACACGTAATCATTACTTCAATGAGTTACTTCAATGAGCCTTCCCATTGTTTCTGCCTTAAATTATTTCATTATTTAAATTAATACATTTTTAGATAACTAAAATTTTGCATGTGTACATTTCTGAAATACATAACTTTGACAGTTACCTCTGATAACAGATCACTCTAAAATGTAATATGGACTGTAAAGCTGCTTTGAAACTATGTTTATTGTGAAAAGCGCTATAGAAATAAATGTGAATTGAATTGAATTGAACATTTTGTATTATTGTATCGTATTACTGTTCAGCTACATGTAATTGTTTTAATAGTATTTAATTTTTTAGTTTTGGACTATATTTCAATATGTTAGTACTACTCACTTTATGTTTTATGTTAAGTTTTGAATATAAGTTCTGAAAAAAGAAGGTAAACATGCAGACTGGCCTGTAGGTACACAGAGGTACATTGACTGTGTTTCCGTCCAAGTGAGAAATTAATTCATGTGATTTGAAAGATGTGGTCACTGACTGCATTTTGTGCCAAAGCAATGATAAATGATATCTTTTACACACTTACAACATATTTCAAAGAAAATAGAACTATGAAATTAGATATAAAGAAAGTTAGATATAAAGATTAGATATTAGATATAAATTAGACATAAAGATGTACTTAAGTCCTACTTACAGTTGGTTAGTTCAACTAATTCAACTCAATTACATTTAATATAAAGTCAAACTATAATATATTTTGATTTCATTGTAAATAACATGCAATTAAGAGTCAGAAAACATATTCAATAGTTAGTTCAATAGTCAATTCCATAGTTAGTTCAACTAATTCAATTCAATTGCATTTAATACAAATTCAAATTTCAAACTATAATATATTTTGATTTAATTGTAAATAACATGCAATTAAGAGTCAGAAAACATATTAAATAGGTAGTTCAATAGGCAATTCAATAGTTAGTTCAACTAATTCAACTCAATTGCATTTAATATAAATTCAAACTATAATATATTTTGATTTAATTGTAAATAACATGCAATTAAGTGTCAGAAAAAATATTCAATTAACACTTAAGTATATTCTTTAAAAGTTCTGCTTTTAAACATTTACATTAGAAGTCAAAGACACAAGTGCATTACTGTTAACAGGTTTTCAGTTCGGTTTTTTTACAAGCCCACCATTATTGAGAGGTCAATATTAAGTCCTAATCGACACAGATGTTTCCCATAAAGCTTAAGCTGTATTTAACCCTGAATAATCCCTTTAGCCGTTAAAATGTTCACATTATTGTTCTTTGAGAAACTTCAGAAGGTGATTCTGGTTTCGCTTACCTAAGCGGTCCAGTCGGTCGATGGCCACGGTCTCAAAGGCCCTCCTCATCATGGGATACTCCTCCAATACCTCATTAAAATTGTCCACGGAGAGAGAATACAGGCGACAGTAGGTCTCCGCTCGCACGCTTGCCGTACGACGACCCCGCGTCAGCAGACAGATCTCTGACAGAGAGGAAAACGGGTCAAACTCACACACATTGAAGATGCAAGGACAGGACATGAGTACCAGAATAATTTAAAAACATCTTGATAGTGGCGTTAATCAGGGGAGAGTGACTCTGAGACCTTTTCTAAATGGCAAGTGTTTTTAAATTGCTCGAAAAACTGAAACCCTGAAGAGTCCTTCATTGAACAGGGAATGGCTGCAGAAAGTAATTAAACTTGATCAGACTTCATTCAAAAGTATGTGATTTGAATGCTTATTATAAAGCGCTGAATATATTCTCGCTTTATTGAGCTCTCATGGCATAAAAATTAAATTTGTAATTATTTCAGTGCAAAATTCAGCGTATCCCATTTTAAAGGGAAATTCGGTCATAATTTACTCAACCCTTAGGTCACTGCAAACCTGTTTGACTTTCTTCTGGGGACAAAAAAGAAGGCATTTTGAAGAACAATTATGGTCCAAACAACACTTGACTCCAATGACTTTCATTAAAAAAATAAAAATAAAAAATAAAAGTCCCACAGACGTCACACATCTAAGTCCCAATCATTATATTTTCATTGTTTCATGGTGAATGTTCAAGGTTGTTTTGTGTCTATATTTAGAAGATCACACACACACACACACACACACACACACACACACACACACACACACACACACACACACACACACACACACACACACACACACACACACACACACACACACACTCCAGTATTAAATTTAGCTCATGCGATATTGGAACACATCTAGTTCCTTAGGATGGGAGAGAAATAACCCATAAGCCTCAGAAGATCATAAACATCATTCATCGTATATGTTGTGTGTCATTCCGCGTATTAAATCCTGACCCATCCATCAGGGACCTCTGTGTGTTCGGTCCACTTCCCTGTGTCTGCTTTCCTAATCAATCCAGAAAATCCAATACACAACCTTGGAAACCTTGGTTCACTTTAGAGAACTTTGTCATTCCAGCAGCGTTTATCCAGAGCCGGGGTCATTCATCAAACCAAAAGGCAGTAAATTAAAGCTACAATCACAGGTACATAAAGGAGAACACACACACACACACACACACACACACACACACACACACACACACACCGGTGCAGACGCAAACACTCCTGTGGACACAAAACCTCATTTGCATCTAATTTGTTCCTTCATATGATTAAATCCACCCTCACATACACAAAAGCTACTATAACCCATAAAGAAAAATATCCTACAACAATGAGATTAAATGGAGACTTTGATATGCAAAGAAATATCTGCTTTTCAGTTGTTTGTTTGGAGAAAAAAAAAAAAAGTAAAGTGTGCAATCAAAAGTCAGATCTCAATATGAGCTAAAATGATTCTCCTTAAAGCTGCTATTCGTATCATAACCATTATATAGCTCTATAATTTCTATAATACATAACACATATTTCATATACATAGCATTTACATAAAAAATAAGTGAGAATCACAAGAAAACTGTCAAGAAAGTTCTGGGTCATTAAAAAACTTAATTATATATACATTTTTTTTTTAAATAAAAAAATAAATGTATGCTTCAGATTAATGCATTAGCTTATTATTATAGAATAATATAGCCGTGTGTGTGTGTGTGTGTGTGTGTGTGTGTGTGTGTGTGTGTGTGTGTGTGTGTGTGTGTGTGTGTGTGTGTGTGTGTGTGTGTGTGTGTGTGTGTAAATTTAAAATGCTTTGCCAATATATTTTGAGGGAAATTTGCTTGCTTGTTCCAAAAAATAATGTCAAAATACAATAATCTTGTATATTTTATTCAAAATATAATATAATTACTTGTATTTGATCATGAAGTGAAATTTCACATCCATTTGATAGCGCTACGCCGAGTGTTAATTGTCTCGTTTGTGTCTATTTTTTTTCCCCTCCCAAATGAATTTCAGGAGAAAGCATCAACAAGTCTGATCCTTAAATGAAACGGAAATGAGATCTCCATTAAGTCTGAGCTCTGAAAAGAGCAATACAGTTTTCCTCTGGGAAAAAAACTGAGACTGATCCTTCTACGCAACGCCCACAGGATCAGACGGCTTCTCTCTTTATCTCAGGCTGCACAAGACATGGGTTTGTCTTCGACCTTTCCAAGGTCACGCGCCGAGAGCCTCTTCCAAACCCTCCTGTCCTCTGCAGCTAAAAAACGACTGACTCATGCGGATTTAAGGCTGCAGAAAGATCGTGTTTCACTCCTCAGCAGAGCACATCACATCTCACCACACACACTTCTGGGTTCCCCAGGGTCTGGATCCCTCCACCAGCTCAGAACCATGACAATTCAACTGACTTCTGCTGCAGTTCTTGCTTTACAGAGGATTCAGAGACTTAAAGAGGACATATTATGCTTTCTTACATGTTCTTTAGTGTGTAATATTGCTGTTTGAGCTTAAAAAAAAGATCTGCAAAGTAGCAAAGAGTCCCTCCAGTGGGAGTTATTCTCTATATCAGTGTCTCTGTTTCTGAACTCCCTGAAACGCCTCCATTGTAGTCTTGAGTTTCTTCCGGGAACGAACACGTCACAGTATTTATCATTTAAATAATGAATGCGCATAATAAAGGGGCGGGGCCTGGTTGAGTTAGTTCGCAGTGTGTTGAATCTCACGGTTATATTAAGGGGCGGGGCATTTCCCAAACACACTCGAAGCACTTGACCAATCACAACACACTGCTCCAGCCGACCAATCAGAGTACAGTGTGCTTTTCAGAATAAAGGGGCGGGGCCTGGATGAGTAAGTAAGCAGTGTGTTGAATCTCACGGTTATATTAAGGGGCGGGGCATTTCCCAAACACATTCGAAGCACTTGACCAATAACAACACACTGCTCCAGCCGACCAATCAGAGCACAGTGTGCTTTTCAGAAGAAGGGGCTTCATAGAGACAGGAACTAAACAGAGCGTTACTGACAGACTGGGAAGAGAGGAGCTGCAACAATGGAGAATATGTAAAAAATTATGTGTTTTTTGAACATTCAAGCATGAAAACCTGTTCTAAGTAGAGCCCAAAAACAAAATCAAGATTTTAGGGCATAATGTTGCCTCTTTAACAAGAAAATACAGTGTCGTAAACAAGATGCAATGCAACATTTCAACAAAATTGTAACAGTAATCTGTCCTGATTGGTTTTTACTATTTGCCACACAAATAGACAAGCTTAGCTTGTTGGTTAGAACGTGCTCCCGTTCACACTAAAGGTCAGCGAAATCAGCGAAATTACGGCAAAAAAGGTAATTGTCCATTGTCAATAGTGTAGTGATGTATGAAGCACAGCTCACACACAATTCACTTTCTAACCAAGCAGCTTTTTGTAGGTCAACGCTGCGAATCTATGTGACCAACTTGAACCCACAGAGAAATCTGTGTGGAGAAATGTTTCGCCCTCACGCAAAACTCCTATTGAAATGACTGGATTTCGCCCATGAAAATTTGCGGAACAATGGTAAAAATGATGGCACCTTAAGAATGATAACTATAATCAGAGATAAAAAAAATAAAAATAAAAAAATTGCCAAGAGTCCACACCACAACTCTGACATTAGGCGCGTTTCCATTACAGATTTGCGGAAAAAGTTTTTTTCTAAATGTCGACAAAAAACGATTGCGAAATGACGCCGTTTCCATTATCCGATGTTATGCGACTAAAACTTCATTTTTTCCTCTTGCGATCAGTAAATCATTCCAAAAATCATGGCAACGGACGTTGGTAGGCTTATGTACTATATCCCAGCCACTGCACTGGCCATTATTATTAATCGAAAGAGATGTATGTGTGTTTTCCAAGCATTAATGGTAAGGAACAACCCTTATTATACTGTGAGCAGCACATATGAGGTGTTTCTGGGTGTTTCTCCCTCATTTCTGCTTCGAGGTCTTGATTGTGGCATTTATTTGAGGTTTAGAATCCAGTATTCCTGTAATTCTTTTGTCTTATATGAATTTAATAAAGAACTCTGTCTCGTATTCTGTCCAAACACACCGCGTCATTACGTCAGGTGACCTGTAAATGCGCAAAAACTGTTTCCATTGCAGTTTTGCGAAATATTTCTTTTTTCGAATTGCCTGAAAAACCACCTCATGCGAGCGGAACTTTTTTGCGATAAATGGGAGTTTTTGCGAAATTGACGTGTTTCCATTGGGCGTACTTTCAATTCGCAATTTCAGTTTGCGCAATTTGAAGGGTAATGGAAACGTGGCTATTGTAATCATTTTCAGAGCGATTTTTTCCCCCCAGCAATGATAAAAAACATCAACAGCAATCAAAATCCATCTTAAAATCCTGACTTTAAAGCACATAAATGCACATACGCCTCATGAGTTGGTTTAAAGAACATTTCCAGAATGGTTTCAACGCTGTGGTGCTTTCAAAACACTGTTTTGTTTATTTGAGCAGATTTAGGGGCGGAGCTTCCTGTTTGTCTGACCAATAGCAGGTGGGGATGTGTTGGAAAAAATTCTAAATGATCATTTTGCAATTCCATTTGGTAGTGCAGAAATTACACACATCACTATCAAATATAAAAATTAAAAAAGAGTTTGTTGAATGATTATTTTGAAGAAGAAAAACTGGTTGAGAATGTGACATTGTTACTAGAAAAACTGGCTAGAGAATAAAAAGTGCTTAAATTACAGTGACATCACTGACATCTAAATATCAATGTCAGGCAAGAACAGAATATTTTGATTGCCTTTAAAGTTCAACTAATTTAACATCAATATAATTACGATAAAAGTGCTAAAATGGAAGAGGTCACACCATATCTGGCTTAAATTATTTAAAATGTAATGAGGTTCAATAAGGATTTGAGCAGTTTAATTAAGTGAAGTGATGGTTTAATTCCCATCTAATTTACGAGGTTAATACGAGTGGGATTGTACCTCCGAAGTAGGAGCCGTCAGAAAGTTTCAGCCCAACCGTTCCTTTGGTTATCACGTTCACGACGCCGTGTTGAATGAAGTACATCTTCTTGCCGATGGTTCCCTCACGGATGATGTAATCGGCTGGCTGGAAGACCTCGAAACGGAGCTTCGTCAGCATGGCTGTCACAAAGTTGGGTTCGGCGTTGGCGAACAGGGGCATCGTGGCCACCAGCTTACGACAGTTGAAGTTCACGATTTCCTGACAGCAGATGGAAAGACCGCAGGGTGAGAGAAATACATAAACACATATTTCACATACACAGCGTTTACATGAAACATATGGGGCAATAGCCCAGTATTTGTGGTACTGAATTGAATTTATGCTAAAATAAGAAAATACAATTTAAAGTGATCATATTTACATTCTTTTAGTTTTTTGGTATACATAAAAAAAAAAAAAAAAAATATATATATATATATATCAAGTATACTGAAAAATTATATATTTATTAATTTATATAAAAATAGTATATTAATAATAATAATAATAATATTAATATGCATTGAGAAAATTTAAATATAGTATATTATTGGCCAGTATTTGTTTTACTGAATTGAATTTACACTAATATCAGAAAAGAATTGAAGTAATATTTCCATTTTTTTATTTTTCAGTATACTTATATCAAATTTTTAATTTTAGAAGAAAAAAAGGGGAACAAATATTATTAATAATAATAATTATTATTATTATATATTTTAATAATAATAATAATAATCATCATATATATATATATATATATATATATATATATTTATATTTTAATAATAATGATAATAATAATAATATGCATTGAGAAAATGTATATAGACCTATAGTATATTATTGTCTTGTATTTGTTTTGCATTGTATATAATTTATGCCAATATCAGAAAAAGACTTAAGTTATTATATATTTTTTTTAATTATTCATTATATTGGAAATATAAAATTTACCATTTTACAAAATTATTAGAGATATGGTAATAAGAATTTGTAAGGTAATGTGCTTGTAATGGCAAATAATGGCAAAACCAATCCTGAAAATTTGATTCTATAAACATACATATATATATATATATATATACATACATACATACATACATATATACATATATACATATATACATACATACATACATATATACAATAAAGGATGCTATATATAATGATATCTCGTTTTTTGGATGACATTTTACATTTCTTGGTGCGATTCAGCCATAAAGGATCATATCCAAACTTAAAAATCAATACACAAATAGCACAATGTTAGTTACGCTCTCTTAAACAACATTACAGTGAAAGCTGCAAGCCATTCACAGAGGAGATTTAGTTGTTTACTGTGACATAAATTAGTTTGGAAGCTGTTCCCCGTTCAGCGTGGTTTTATTGTTTCGGAAAGCTCTGAGACAACTGCAGGGCCTTCTGGGAGTTTTTTTTTTTCCCACAGATGTTTACAGACATTGACAGACCTTTGCAAAACACACAGATAACCAAACACAAGCTTCACCTCTCTGAGCGGCTCGTTCAGTTCCTCCAGGATGCTTTCTTCATCGAACATCTTGCCCTGGTAACGGTGCTCATAGTAATCGTGGATCTTCTGTCGGAAATCTGACGGAAGCTTGTGGAAGGACATGTACTGCTCCACTTGTTTGTACTGCGGAGAGAAAAAAAGAATAAATAACCCAGGGGTTGATTTTTATTGAAACCAAAAGATGCATGAGTTCTGTCAGCTATAGTAATGCACTGTGATGTGAAGCATCATGTCAGCAATCTCTGAACTTCAACAAAACAAAAAGTACGACTGCCAATTGTGAGACGGGGCATTTCAAAGGCAAGGCACAAGTTCACAGGACTTCAACACAAGCAAACTGAGTTAACATCTGAAGAATCATCATCCTGTGGAGTACAGAACATTTACAGACACAAGCCATGCCAAGGTAATGCTATTCAACAATAGACACGATCACAGTCGCTCCATATTCAAGAGAAACGAGGCCAGGAAAGAGAACAAAAGACATAAGAAAATCACAGGACAACTCATAAAGATCATCACTCTTGATGATCAAGCTTTCTGAACTGTGTGTTTTGCCAAGTCCAGATCACTGTAGTCTAAAACAGAGTAGTCAAAAGTAATATACACTTAAATTGACCCTGATAAAGCATGAATAACATACTAAATATATATATATTCATGCTTTATCATGCTATATATATATATTGAATGGATAAAAGCATCAGTCAAATGCACAAATGTCAAGCTACACCCAAGGAAACAGGTTATTAGCTATGAATTATCATTTTTAAATGATTGAATATGTTAATATTGATTATATCAGGATGATATATCAATACTAAAATAGTGAAATAGAGACAAACCAAACCATTTTTACACAAATTACAACTGTCCCTTAATAGCTGTTGCTCCTAATAAAACAGGGATATTATCGTTTACTAAAATAAAAACCATAAAAATACACTTTTGTTCCTTGAAATAAATGTTAACTGAAATAAAATGAAATATAAAAAAAACTTTCTTAAAACTACTTTCAACATTGCTCAATTTTATTTAGTTTAACTTGATGTAGTAAAATAACTAAATAAAACTGAAATAAAAATTAATGCTTAATAATAAAGATGATACAAAATTAATAAAACTATGTAGACATATTTTTAAAAAACAAAAACGAATAAAAATGGAAATTATACTATTATAACTCTAATTTAGAATTAAAATGAAAGCTACATTATAATCAAAATACTAATAAAACCTATAAGTATCTCAATTATAATGAAATAACAGTTGCGAAGTAGACAACGGTCACAGAAATGCTCGAGATAAAAAATTACTGAAACATTAAAAAAAAGGAAATTTTATGAAAAAAGCATCCTGAGATAAACGTACATCCATTGTTAGAAAACAAAATTAAACTAGTGAGAGTGTGCAGAAAAGTGTTTTAAACAAATTTACTTTCTATGAGGTCCAAACAGGTCGTTGAAGAAACGCTCATGGTCAACATTAAAACTCTCATTGCTCAGATCCAGGTCCACAGAGTCAGTATTTGTTCTTCAGGCAAACGTACAACCCCAAATCCCAACCTCAGATCATTAGTTACCGAGCCAAACATCCCTCAAACTGTGTTTTTTTACTGAGACAGAATGAGAACAGGAATGATCTACGCAAAACAACAAAGAAAGCAGGTCAGACCGGAGGCGTTCGCACTGCAGTCGTGTGTGTTCCCCGTTGCACAGCAGCATCATGCTGACGCAGGCGTTTGTGTAACACCTGTAAAGCTCCCTCAACCACTTGTGAGAATAATTGCCTGTGTGTTGAGCTTTATACCAACATGAAAGTGGGATGCATCTCTCGGCAGCAGCGCTGGGTCAACAGTGTTCAAAGATTGTTTCTAAACGGAGGTCACATGAAAAAAAAAGAAAAATATCTAATTTACCTTGATCTTTTGAAAGAGTTCAAAGTGCTAGATTTTAGAATTTTTGAACTTCCAGAGATCAAAGCATCAATCACAACAGAGGTCATTCAGAACTCTTAAAGGTACAGTAGCAAAAACAGGAGTTCAAGCTGCTTTTTCAGAGTCATTATGACGGATTGCACTGTAGGACGTCATATACGTCTTGAAAAACGTTCCTTTGTCCATCATTTAGACGATTTCAAACAGCCTCCAGTGGATCTGAAACAGCTTTTCCAAGGCTTTCATTGATCCAGACGCTTCACGGTGAAGATGTCACTCACTTTCCTCATTTGAAGAGCCAGCAGTGTTGATCTAAGTGGTTCACTGATGGACCGATAAAGACAATTGTGTTTAATGGCCGAGTCAGAAGAAAGCAATGCGATAGAGATGGAATGGATAGACCCGTGTGACGTCAAACTACATCCTCTCTCGCCTCATTTACAGGCAAATTGAATGAAAACTGAGTCGCCGTTGAAGGAGCCGTTTACCGATCAGCGTGAGAGGTTATGGACAAGGATAGGTCAAGACATGCAAGGACATGCAACTGTTCTCAATCGTTAGTATATGAGTGCTGATGTTATTCATACTAATATCACCGTTCATTTGGGGGGTTCTTATAAGATTAAATGTGTCACAGGTTTAAACAAAATCTATAGAAAAATAGAAAAGGTACTGGTATATTTTCTGCCAGGACATTATAGTTTATGGATATTTCCGTTAACACTAAAACACAACACAATGTGATGTGTAATTCAAAACATGGGTAAAACACCTCTGTTAATTCAATACAGAAATGGTAATAATTACGCTTTTCATTCATTTTAATACCTCAAAACAACATTTTGTCATATTCATAAATCATGCATTGACAAGGCATAGCAAGAACCTTCAAAGAATACCATGGTACTATCATCATGGTATTGACCTAAATATATATGGTGTAATGAAGGCTTTTCCGTGGTCTATTTTTAAGGCAATACTATGGTCTTGTGTGTAAGAGGGTTGGAGCTTCTTGTGTTTTCGAATGCTTCGTGTTCTCTTGAGTAACCTGAGTCGTGCGTATGATCTGTGTGCTATTTCTGTCTGTGAGAGGATGGTCCCCGTCCTGTCCCTGCAGAGGAACAGAAGCAGGCGGACAGCAGCAGTCACACACACTCAGTGCACCGCTGCAGATTTAGAGCGTGTCTAACAGAGAGCATGTTTAGAAATGCACACACTGCACAGAGAGACACAACATCCGAGAAGAGAGAGGAGAGGAGAGGAGAGGAGAGGAGAGGAGAGGAGAGGAGAGGAGAGGAGAGGAGAGGAGAGGAGAGGAGACGAGACGAGACGAGACGAGAAGAAAGGAAAGGAGAGGAGAGGAGAGGAGAGGAGAGGAGAGGAGAGGAGAGGAGAGGAGAGGAGAGGAGAGGAGAGGAGAGGAGAGGAGGAGAGGAAAGGAGAGGAGAGGAGGAGATGAGAGGAAAGGAGAAGAGACGAGGAGAGGAGATGAGATGAGAGGAGGAGATGAGAGGAGAAGAAAGGAAAAGAGAGGAGTGGAGAGGAGAGGAGAAGATGAGAGGAAAGGAGAGGAGAGGAGGAGATGAGAGGAAAGGAGAGGAGACGAGGAGAGGGGAGGAGATGAGAGGAGGAGATGAGAGGAGAAGAAAGGAAAAGAGAGGAGTGGAGAGGAGAAGATGAGAGGAAAGGAGAGGAGAGGAGGAGATGAGAGGAAAGGAGAGGAGACGAGGAGAGGGGAGGAGATGAGAGGAGGAGATGAGAGGAGAAGAAAGGAAAAGAGAGGAGTGGAGAGGAGAGGAGAAGATGAGAGGAAAGGAGAGGAGAGGAGGAGATGAGAGGAAAGGAGAAGAGACGAGGAGAGGGGAGGAGATGAGAGGAGGAGATGAGAGGAGAAGAAAGGAAAAGAGAGGAGTGGAGAGGAGAGGAGAAGATGAGAGGAAAGGAGAGGAGAGGAGGAGATGAGAGGCAAGGAGAGGAGACGAGGAGAGGGGAGGAGACAAGACGAGAGGAGGAGATGAGAGGAGAAGAAAGGAAAAGAGAGGAGTGGAGAGGAGAGGAGGAGATGAGAGGAAAGGAAAGGAGAGGAGGAGATGAGAGGAAAGGAGAGGAGAGGAGAAGAAAGGAAAAGAGAGGAGTGGAGAGGAGGAGATGAGAGGAAAGGAGAGGAGACGATGAGAGGGGAGGAGAGGAGACGAGAGGAGAAGAGGAGGAGATGAGAGGAGAAGAAAGGAAAAGAGAGGAGTGGAGAGGAGAACAGAAGAGGAGACGAGAGTAATTGTGATAACTGTAACTCCACTCTTAGAAGAAAAGGTTCTATATTAGAATCTTAAAGGATTCTGTCAGGAGTGGCATTTATAGAACAGCTTCATATAAATAACCTAGAAAGGGTTCAATAAAATTGAGTCAAGAATGCTAGGGTTCTATACAGAACCACACTGAACCTTTATCTCTAAGAGTGAGTTTAACCGGGTGATTGCCCTCAAAACTAGAACACACGTTAATGCTTTATCACTGATGAAGTGTGTGTGTGTGTGTTTAACTTCAACTGTAAAAAAATTGGTGTAGGATCACTATTAGAATCATTACAGCAGATAAAGCCGTGAAAACGATAATATTCACACTTTTATGAAGCAACACATCTGTTTCCAACACTGATAATTAAGGATGCACCGAAAAATATAAATTCTGAGCCGAAACCAAACCCCAAAATTCAGGATGCCCAAAACCAAAACTATGGTTCATATGGTTCTTGATCAAATTGCATATTTCTGAAGGATCATGTGACACTGAAAACTGGAGTAATGATGCTGAAAATTCAGCTTTGATCACAGGAATAAATGAAAATGTATAATATATTAACATAGAAAACAGTTATTTTTAATTATAATAATATTATTTCACAATATTATTGTTTTTACTGTATTTTTAATCAAATAAATGCAGGTTTGATGATAATAAGAATCTTCTTTCAAAACATTAACCAATTTTACCAAGCCCAAACACACATTATCAGCCTCAGTGTTTTAAAACAGCCTAAATGGACTAAACAACAGTATTATAACACTGGGGCACCATATTGATTCCTGACTAAAGATTTTCCAGTCTAGGTAAAAGCAAACAAAACCCTGGCTCCTCAATCCCCACGTCTAAGATAAATGGAAACCTGAGCTCTGTGTGTGTGTGTGTGTGTGTGTGTGTGTGTGTGTGTGTGTGTGTGTGTGTGTGTGTGTGTGTGTGTGTGTGTGTGTGTGTGTGTGTGTGTGTGTGTGTGTGTGTGTGTGTGTGTGTGTGTGTGTGTAAACTCTCCATGTTGTGAAGTCCTGGTGTCCTCTTGCTGAAAATAAAGATGAAGAAGTCTAATTTCAGGTTTGGATCAGAGATGTATTATTCACCACTCTGATTCTAGAATAAATCACCTCATTACAGTACTAAGCACATTTCTACCTGCGGGTACAGTGAGCCGAGCCAAAGCTAGCCTGCCCTCGAGCCGCTCGACAGAGTCTGAACTCGCACAAAAAAGTCCATCACTGTTATTCAGCAAAAAAAAAAGGAGTCATTAAGTTTTCAGGAACCAAAACCATCTTTTAGCATATGGTTTTAAAGGGTTAGTTCACCCCAAAAATGAAAATTCTGTCAGTAATTACTCACCCTCATGTTGTTCCAACCCCCGTAAGACTTTCATTCATCTTCAGAACACAAATTAAGATATTTTTTATGAAATCTGAGAGCTGTCTCACTCCTCCATAGATCGATATCTGCCATCCCAGAAAAGTTAGTACAGACATCGTTAAAATAGTCCAAGTGACTCAACCTTAAGTTTGTCAAGCGACGAGAATACTTTTTGTGCGCAAAAAAACAACAAAAATAACGACTTTATTCAACTCTTCATTTTCTTCTGTGTGTTCCTCTGAGTGAGTTCACGTAGTGTAACAGCACAGCGCTTCTGGGTTGTACATCAGAACGTAGGCTCACTATTGGCCGGCACTGGTCATGTGATGCGTGTGATTCTGGCCAATAGTGATAAACTTAAGGTTGAGCCACTGTAGTCACTTGGACTATTTTAACAATGTCTTTACTAACTTTTCTGAGCTGGCAGATGAAATAACACAGAAGCCTATGGAGCAGTGAGACAGCTCTCAGATTTAATCAAAAATATCTTAATTTGTGTTCTGAAGATGAACGAAATTCTTTCGGGGTTGGAACAACATGAGGGAGAGTAATTACTGACAGAATTTTTGGGTGAACTAGTCCTTTAAGACCTCATTTCAGTCATAGGGCCCTATTTTAACGATCTGAAACGCAAGTATCAAGTGCGAAACGCAAGTAACTTTGTGGGCTTGTGGTCTGAATTAGCTTCATTATTCATAGGTGTGGTTTTGGCGTAACGTGAAATAAACCAATCAGAGCGACATCTCACATTCCCTTTAAGAGCAGGCGCGCTTGTTCCATGGCGGAATGCTATTATAACGGTGGATTTGCCAGACGCGCGCCAGGAGCGGTTCACAGCCGAGGAGACCGACGTTCTCGTCAGGGCCGTAAAACACAGAGAAGTGACATTGGGGACGGAGAAACACACCCAAATTAGCTTCGGTTAAACAGGCGTATAATAATTTGGGTAAATGTGTAAGCTAGATTTATGCCTATTTTTTCACATCTTCATGGACACAACAATGATTTCCCTCGTGTGTTAATATTTTTCCTTGTAATAATGTATGGTTTTCTAAAAATGGGAACTGCTGCGTCTGGGTGTAAATGAGAGAAGCAAAGTGTATGCGCATTGTGCACACGCTACATTGATTATGGCCAAGCATGCGCCCTTAAAATAGCATATGAATAACATGCGCAACGCGCCGCTGACTTTAGATTAGGTTTTTCATGGTCAGTGGCGGAATTGTTTTCTGAAACTGCAAAATAGCACCAGGGAACGTTTGCGCCGGAACACACCTCCTCTTTTCGCTGAACCGCCCCCGGGAACGCAAGTTCATTCCCTAGTTTACCGACGTGCGTCTGTGGAGGGAAAAGTCCGCTGTGTGTCGGGTGCAAAATAGGAATGATACATGCGTCGGCCGTCGGTGTACTAAGTCAATTGCGCTGGGTGCAAGATAGGCCCATATTGTGATAGCTATCTGTCAATAATCTATAAAACGTGTAATCAATTACCCTGTGTACATAAAGTCACAGCTGTAGTAAACAGAAGGGCTAATCACAAGGCCTTTACTTTAAAAAGTAAAGAGGCAACACCACTGTATTGAAACTCATGTACCATGGTATTTACACGGTACTATTCCAAAGTACAAAATACAAAATACCATAGTACCATGTCCATAGTAGTTTTTTGCTAATGCTGTAAATACAGTAGGTCTATTCAACAACTAAATAAAAACTGTGGTTTCTTGTGCAAGAACGTACTGTGAGAAGGACCAATAAACCTATACAATCAAAATACAGATTAAAACAATCCTAAAAATCAAACATGCGAACAATGTCAGCTACTACATTTTTCAAAATAGCTAAATTTAAAAGCAAAACCAATCTGCTAAACATACTTGCCACATTCAGTAGTCGATTACCTTGTTTGTATATATGTTTATATTGTATATATTTTATGTATAGTGGTGAAGCTACTGCAGGAAGTAAGCCTAATTAAAGAGTATGATAATTTTGCGCAAAGCACTTAAAGCACTAATATACAGGGTATACTATATATATAATAAAATAAAATTATGAAAAATAAAATATTAAATTATGCATAGACACCAGCTTTGAACCTGACGTCTCTGTTCAGTTTCATCCTGAAGGCCAGAGATCCTCGGGGAGAACAAAACTGATGAAGTACTGCATTAATTATGTTTATCCACACATATGCATGGACGTCAGTCTTTGGGGAGAGACAGACGGAGACTCTGGTGTATTATGAGATGTACTGAAAGAATCACAGATATTAGGAGGTTCTGCACGGAGGAGACAAATGATTCCAGAAGGTTTGAGCAACAAAGAGAAGGAGAGAGAGAAAGAGAAGATCGAGATCTGGTGATATTTGTCATGCCTGTTTCCTCAGGCTGTTCTGAGCATCAGCGGGCCGTAAGGAAAGCTCAGTGAAACCCGAGAAGACTGCAGGAGAGAGAGAGAGAGAGAGAGAGAGAGAGAGAGAGAGAGAGAGCCTGTGTTTCTGCTCAACACACAATCAAACAACGCAATGAATGACAACAGCACAAGAGGCATTAGGTCTAATTGAAATTCTTCTCTTGTTATTTCCTGAAAAATATTCCAGACCCCCTACGAGCACCAGAGCGGCTTCACTGCGGGATCTACAACCTGGAGTCGCATAACCAGACTCGTAATTATTATCACCAAACGTCTAATACACACACCAGCTTATTCTGGCTAGGAGCCAATCAGTTGGACAGGAACAGACCACCTGACTGACACAGTGTGTTTTGTTTTCACCTGCCGTTTAGGGGTTTATCTGAAATGGCTTACATCACAAAAACAGCCCGGCGAGGAAAACACTCATTCAAGCTCTCACACAACAGCGTTGGTCTGGGACTGACTGAATAGAAAACAAAGATGAAATATGACTTTTTAGACTTGAGCATTAAATGCTACATAGTGCACAAAACAAAACTCTGAGCATCGAAATTTGATATCATAAATCACAGTTCACTATCATTCAAATGTATGGGGTCAGTAAGATTCAATGTTGAAATAAAAAATAAAAAAATACAGAAAATACAGTAATATTGTGAAATGTTATTAAAAATATCTGTTTTCTATCGTAATATATTTTAAAATGTAATTTATTCATGTGATCAAAGCTGAATTTTCAGCATCATTTCTCCAGTCTTCTTCAGTGTCACATGATCCTTCAGAAATCATTCTAATATGATGATTTGCTGCTCAAGAAACATTTCTGATTATTATCAAAGATGAAAAGGGTTTCATATTTTTCTTTCTTTGATGAATAAAAAGTTCAAAAGAACAGCATTTATTTGAAATAGAAATCTTTGGTAACATTACAAATGTCTTTGCTGTCACTTTTACTTAAATTGAATGTGCCCCAAAAAACTATTTGAATGATAGTGTTAACTTAATATTCAACAATATTATTGATCTGACTGCACTGACGCTGTTGTATGAGAACTGATCTGAGCTGTAAATCACTGTAAAGCTGCTTTGAAACAATCTGTATTGTATAAAGCGCTATATAAATAAAGATGACTTGACTTGAGTGTAACTCTTAACAAATAAAAAGTGACAGATGAACATAAAGCATAACTGAAAGATCTTCGGAGATCTCTGGGTGAGCACAAAAAAGTATTGTACCTCTGAAAATGCTTTTATGACACTCAAACTGCTGTAGAAATAATGGTGAATCATGAGGCTATGAGCAAAACTGGAACATAAATGGTATAACCAATGCGGGAACAGTTTTGCTCACATGTGACTTAACACATTTTTAACAAAACCAAGGAGAAAATGCAACATTGTAACGATTTAGTCCCATTTTGGAACAAGGAAAACACAGAAAATCTTCTTTAAAAAAGTAAGTTATATTATAAAATGTTCATAAGAAAGTGTAATCCTTGAAAATGACAGGCTGTGATTATGTACAGCCTATTATCATGAGGTTTCTTTGTCTAATACAACATATTTAAAAATGTACGCCTTCAAAATTAGTTAATATATATACAAATATATCATCAAAGCTACACTGTGTAATTTTTTAAGTTGATTCTTAGCAAAAAACACTTTGTTCTTTCAAAATGATATGTGCTCATTAATGTGTAATTACTTCTACCAACTAATAGTAATTCTCGTAAGCGTAGAATCTGCCATTTTGAATACATACGAGCGAGTCGCTCGAATGGCGGCGGCCATGTTGAGCCTCCATCTTGAAAATACATTAGCCAAAGAGGGACATACCTGGAAATTCAAGCTTCGCCTTTCACGTTTTTTTACACTCAGTGGCACCGTGACAAATGTGAGGGGGAGATTACTCATGACTGCCGGCAGATTTGAAATAATACGGCCACTGTAGGAGTTAAAACGCCCTCGGAATGGGAGGGGCTAGAAAGTAATATTCAGTTGGTAGTCATAAACAATTTCACCTAGCCTGGGTTTGCCCATGCTGCCTTGTGCGCAGCACGATTTTTATTCACGCTGCTAGGCAGCCTGGACACCATGGACCAGATTTTCCCCTCAAAAAGGGAACCAATCACAGAACGGGGAGGGAGCAGCAAGACGACGACGACGTCTATGCGACACACCGAACAGTTTGTTTATATCTATGGATCCAACATGGCATCAGACGCGAAGTTACCTTTCGATGCAGCCTTAGATAGTGTTCTAAGTAGTTTAGAACGCAAGTTTATTTCGTCTTCTTCCTCGTCGAATTTCTGTCGCTCTACATACGTCATCTGGTATAATTGAAACGATTGGCTATATGAGCTACGTACAGGTGCATTTGATAGACATTCGTAGCGCCCAATAAACGGCTCCGGGCATTCGTAAACCACGCCTCAAATACGAGAAAATTAACATGTGGTTCCCAGACCACGTCTCAATGAGAAAGAGGTTTGACGTTAGCCAGGTTAAATCTCACCACTAGATGGGAGAAAATCCTACACAGTGTAGCTTTAACCCTCTGGGGTCTAAGGTGTTTTTGGGGTCCTTGAGATGTTCTGACATGCCCTTACATTTGTGCTTTTCTCTATTTAGCACAAACAGGGCTACCATAATATGTGAGCAACATGTATGTACATGTTTGTATTTGAGAAAATAATGTTTATGCATGGTTATTGAAAAAACAAAAAATGAACATTTCTGAAATAAGGCCACAAAACACATACTAAATATGTGTCAATAAGACTTCTGAATAATGCATTTTGTCGCTTAGAGTTTTTTCTTCAAAATGATGTGAAAATCATCCTGCCTAATCGTTCACATAAAACAATACATTGATTTAAATTTTGTAAGACACTTTTTGTTTGGAAAGGCAATATGCGAGTGGGCGTGATTCACACCTGAGGAGACAATGCCCCCGCATAATGAGGCTGCATACTTAATTATCCTTTCATTCAGGTGTGTCACTGAGCCACGAGAAAGTAGAAAACATCTCAAAGGTTGTTAATTGGCATCGATGGTTCCATGAAGATCCTTTAACATCCATGGAAACTTTCATTTCCTCAAAAAATTGTTTGGTTCTTTTAAGAACTGTTCACTGAAAGGTTCTTTGAGGAACCAAAAATGGCATTGCTGCAAAAACCTTTTTGGAAGCTTTATTTTTCAGAGTGTATGATAAAAAAGATGAGACTTATTTGTATTTTGAAACTACAAAATATATATATATTTATACATTTTCTTAAGTTAGAAAACATGAAGATAGCATCTAAGAAGAACTTCAGTGTCAGTTTTTCTGGGATGTGCACATCTAAAAAAAAACACTGCAAACGGCCAATCAGATAAAAGCATCTTATTATAATAAAGCTGTTCGTGTCTCCACTGCATCGAGAAGGCAGAACAGCGTCTTTCTTCTACCTTTTCCAATCTGCCCGGCTCAGTCAATCTCTTTTAGTATCCAGACCGCTTCCCAGCCTTCCAGATTTAGCACTCCGTCCGTCAACACACTTTTATAGCAGCGATAAAAATAAGCAATGCTCACAATTGCACAGACACACACACACACACACACTGAGCAAAAACGGTAGCGGCACATAGCTGAGCTGAATGTGAGGTAGCTCACATCTATGACGCAAACAGCCCTGTAACATACAGTATGTGACATAAATATATGTGTCATATTTCCTCTTCAGGCACTGTTGAGTGTGTTATGCGTTTGCATGAGCACACGGCATTACATTTCAAAGGACTGTCTGTGTCCAAAACACACACCCGAGGCGAAGACTATCAATGGAGAGAGAGAGAACTAGCCCACCGCTCAAGACGCTGAAGGTGTCCTGAGGGACAACAGTCATTCATACACGTCATATCACAGCACGGGTTTGCATGACTGCATACATTTTTCCTGCTTGAAAGCGGATTTTTTTTTTGCTGTTTGATGAGTCAAGCCGTCTGCGATTGTATCTTTGTAATACATAAGCGATTCAGGTCAGGTGCGCGCGCGTTTAAAGTGCGGCACAGACAGTCTGAACATAATAAATGATCACCTTAAGATACAGCTCAAGCTAAAAATGAAAATCATGCTGTTTTTATCACATATTCACTCTCATGCAACCTGCTTTTTCCCCCCTGTGGAACACAACAAGAGTTCCTTTAACTTAATGATTGCTTTATTTGATGAACTTTGCACTATTATTGAACAAAACTGAAGCAACACTGAACTATATTGAGCTGATTCTGAATAATGACTCTGACTGGAGTTCGCTGTATAAATAATGAATGTTCCTACTGTTATATTCTTGTTTATCACTGTGAAGCTGCTTTGAAACTATCTGTATTGTATAAAGTGCTGTAGAAATAAATGTAACTTGACTTGACATTGCAAGTTTTCTAAACATCGTACTCAACACCATAAAATAATAGTTTGTCAATAGTTTGAATAGGCGCAAATGTGAACCAGAACTGAAAAAGCTGTAATTTCTGTAATGCACAGAAAGTTTAATAGTGTCTAATTTAAATTAGACTGCTGTATAATTTCTACCGATATTGAATAAAACTATGAATGACTTGTATTTACACATTAAGCTGGGGGTGAGAAAATGTCTTGTAGCGTAGAATTTTTTTTAACTTGACCTTTAAATAATAGCCTATTACTCACACAAATATACTGTATGGCTTCTGAAAACTTACACTTATTCATTTTTTTGTCATTTTTGTCTTTTTTGGAGACATGTGGATGAGAAGATAATGAATATACACTGTTCAAATGTTTTGGGGTCAGTAAGATTTTTTTTGTGTGTGTGTGTGGAAATTAATACTTTTATTCTGTAAGGATGTATTAAATTGATCGAAAGTGACAGTAAACACATTTATAATGCTACAAAATATTTATCATTCAAATAAATGCTGTTCTTTTGAACTTTCTATTCATCAAACTATCTTGAAATATGGTTTCCAAAAAAATATGAAGCAGAAGCAAAACCGTTTTGAACATTGATAATAATCTGAAATGTTTCTTGAGCAGCAAATCAGCATATTAGAATGATTTCTGAAGGATCATGTGACACTGAAGACTGGCTGAAAATTCAGCTTTTGATCACAGGAATAAATTACACTTTAAAATGTATTCAAACACTTATTTTAAACTGTAATGATATTTCACAATATTGCTGTTTTTACTGTATTTTTTTATCAAATAAATGCAGCATTGGTGAGTATAAGAGACTTGTAACGGTAGTGTATATTTAGCACCTTTTGCAGCTCAAAGCAAAATGACACTACAATAAAACCACAACATTGTTAGGTGAACTGTCCCTTTAAAACTGAAGAGGCTCTTCAAGGGGAGAATTTTCTAAAGTGAGAGAATCACACAGCGCAGAGAAGCAGGTCACTCGTCCCTGACCCCTACAGGTCTATTCCCAACCCCCTATTTCTCTCTGTCTGTCTTTCTGTTTCCCTCCCTACCTCGTTCTCATCATTTCATTACGGCACTTTCAAGGACAGAATCACAGTGCACCACACACACCTACTTCACAAGGACATTGGCAGGACACTAATCTGCTACCTCATCAATTTTAGCTCATCCAGAGAGACACTGTAATATTGTGCGCACGTACACGCACATAAATCGTATACGCAACGAGTCTCTCGTCGTCTGTCCTCCACTTGAGGATACACGCCTCGAATTACTGGCTAAACAGATCGGGAGGCAATCCCTCTTCTTCAAAGCGACCAATCAGAGTGCTCCGTTGCCTCCGCCAATCTTTCTGCATGGTAACAGAGCTGGTAAACGATTGGCCCGAGCAGGAACACTGAAGCCATGCCAAGTCTAATCTACTGTTACAAACACGACGCACAGAAATATGACAGCCACAACCAAGTCAGCACTGCGGTAGGTAGTACATAAGCTGATGCTGTAGCTGCGGTCTCATCGGCTAATAGAGCCTGCAGTGAAAACAAACACACAGTCAGAAAGACAACTATCTGTCGCATTAGCAGTCATTATCCAATCAACACGAGAGCATCTGAAGAGTTGCTGACTCAACGCAATAGTGACAAACAAACCGTAACAGCTGCACAAACATTAGCTGCGCAGGCACATGGAACAATAGCGACTTTAATGAGTTTTAATGGATGAGGAGGAGTAACATTATGAGGTCAAGGAATAGGCCTTGGCAACTAATTGAAAAATAAGTACTAAAATTATTAAAAGAAACACTAAATAGAAATATTTTTAACTGCTTTTTCAAGTTGTGCATTCGTGCTAGCTTTTTAGGCGAGCCTTACCCACAAACCCCTTGGAGGAGAATGCTTCTGTGGCAGTTTCCTGGGGACTTTGACAAAGCAAGGCTCGCGAGGGCAAAGCTAGCACAGCGTTTTTTAACTGTATGAGTCTATAAGTTAAAAGGTAGGGTAGGCAATTTGTTTTATAAACATTTTTGTTATACTGGTTGAAACTCTCTTCACATCCTGATAGCAATCAATAATAGAAGTGCTCTAAATATTAAAACATGCACATCTTCTGTGGAAGTCTCAGGACCAATCATTGCATTTGGTTTGATATCCTTTTTGCCTGTCAACCTATGTATTTCCATACCTCCGCGTACCTGCTCGCGCAGACATCACAGTTCATCAGCGTGATCCATGAGGCTATGCGGAGATGTAGACAAACAGTCGCCGACTGCCACAAACAAACATCAGCAGCTTTTACAGTTCCTCCTGAACCAAAACACTGAGCTTATGCTGCGTTCACACACCATGTCGTAACCGTAATTACGAGATGGCAACCCGTGACGTTCTACCCGGAGCTGTTCACGTCCTCAACCTCGGATTTATGTGTTTACATGTCAACACTATCAACGCTGAAATGAATCTGCAGCAGTCAGGTGGTACAGGTCAGTGCTCTTTAAGTTGTGTTCATTATTATTATAATGTTATGTGGTTTGAGACATAAGGTCATTTACCACTGTCTCTTGTGACGCTTTGCATACTCTGCTATGTTTTAAAGGAGGCGTTGCTTTGTAGACGCTCTGTAGGGTAGGATCTTATGCTTTCAAAGCTAACTTGCTAATGCTAACCTCTATGCAATTGCCAACCCTACCTTTACCTTTAAACAGTAGTGAATTTAGACAGATGTTGCACTCACATGCAAAAGCAAACAGTGCATGAAAAAGGAGTCTGTGGTATCAACATGCAATTATATGACACTGGTGTCCCAATTCAGCCAACATACTCAAAAGGATGTATATTACCATTGAAAGCAAAGTACACAATATAGTAAGTGGAGAAGAATGCAAATTGAAATGCATAATACGATGCAACCTTTTTTGTTTGAAATGAACAAAATTTAAATAAACTAGTACATCATAAAACCATCTTCCAACCCATGTTTTTGTCTTACCCCAAATCACAATGGTACGCATATAATAATTATTGATATTATTGTTGGGACGATTTCCTGGGAAACTGCATAATGCTTTCGTCATTCCTCCATGCATGTTTACAGCATATCCGTAAATAAAGAAGGTCAGGCTACTACTATATGCAGTTGAAGTAGCTTGAAGCCGCAGCTGAACATCGAGCCCGAAAAGAGTTTTGCAAGCAAAAAGGGAAAGAGACAATATCCGTAATAAAACATGAATCAACATAGCATCACTTTTGCCGGGCATTGGCACAAAACAATGTTTAGTTCTCTAAACTAGTTGCTGCTTTGGTCTATTTGCCAATAAATAGCCTTGCCAAGTTATAGTTTCCATCTGATATGAATAGCATTCATACCATCTAATGTCAGCATTACCAAATTTTTGTAGCGTTATTTAAAAACAACAATGCATATAAGTTTTATGCTTAAACCGCTAGAAGGCTAAAAGTCACCCGATGTAGCTTTATAGTCAATTGTTTCTACTTCATTATTTAACACCTCATGCACAGTTGCTTTACCTTTTCCTGGTACTGGCGTCGTGAGGAGTCCAGCGATTGGATGAGGGCCGTAGCGTGTCCGATGAAGACGGCATAGCAGGTGGCACCAACAATCATGCTGAGCATCGTCAGCCAGATATCAGAGAGACTCTCCGGAGCTTGACGACCATAACCAATACACAACATGTGACTCATGGCTTTAAACACAGCAAACGAGTACAGCTCACTCCACGTGTCATTCTGCAGAGAGAGAAAGACAAACATAACATAAACAGTACGGAACTACAGCTCACATCACCTATGCCAATCTGAAAGCACTATAACATTAAAAGGGGTGGTAGTGGCGCAATGGATAAGACACATGCCTTTGGTGTGAGAGACCCGGGTTCGAATCCACTGTGAGACACCAATGTGTCCCTGAGCAAGACACTTAACCCCTAGTTGCTCCAGAGGCGTGCGACCTCTGACATATATAGCAATTGTAAGTCGCTTTGTATAAAAGCGTCAGCTAAATGAATAAATGTAAATGTAAAATGTAAAAGGATCAGTCTATATGACTTTTGCACTATAATACACTTTCACTCTATGGAAAACAGCTTATAATTACTACTTATAGTTAGTAGAATGTCTAAAGTGGACTATTGAAATAAAGTGTAATCCACAAGGCTGTATAATGACAGAATTGTCATGCTTGGCTTCAAGCGTGGCTCAAATAATATTATTTATAGGCCTGGTATTACAGAGAGGGCTTAGATTAAGCCAGGATTAGGCCTTAGTTCAATTAGGACATTTAAGTATAGCTTTTTTAAACATGCTTTAGAAAAAAAACATTACTTGTGAACATCTTAAGACAAAAAAAAAAAATGGCACTGATATATTTTAAACTTTGTCACTGCAAGTTGCTTTCAGTTAAAGGGATACTCCACCGATTTTTCATATTAAACTATGTTATTCCCTTAACTAAGATGAGTTGATACATACCTCTCTCGTCTCAGTGCGTGCACTCAACCGCTCTGTCTTGCGGCGAAACTTTGTTAGCGCTTAGCTTAGCCCAGTTCATTCAATATGGGCCAAGCAGAGAAGCTACCAAACACCTCCACGTTTTCCCTATTTAAATACAGTTACTCGCGTAGTGTAACTCGACCTAGGACTGTGACACAAAACAAAACGTTGCGCTTTTCTAAGCGTGTAAAATGGATAACTATTTTGTATGGCGGAATACCATAGCAAGTGCTTGTAAGCACGTCGACTTGGCGCAGTAATATCTTCACTCGTGAAAAATCCTCTCACCGGCCCCAGCTCCCTCTAGTGAAGATATTACTGCGCCAAGTCGAAGTGCTTACAAGCACTTGCTATGGTATTCCGCCATACAATATAGTTATCCATTTTACACGCTTAGAAAAGCGCAACGTTTTGTTTTGTGTCACAGTCCTAGGTCGAGTTACACTACGCGAGTAACTGTATTTAAATAGGGAAAACGTGGAGGTGTTTGGTAGCTTCTCTGCTTGGCCCATATTGAATGAACTGGGCTAAGCTAAGTGCTAACAAAGTTTCGCCGCAAGACAGAGCGATTTAGTGCACGCACTGAGACGAGAGAGGTATGTATCAACTCGTCTTAGTTAAGGGAATAACATAGTTTAATATGAAAAAACGGTGGAGTATCCCTTTAAGACAGCTCAAACATGCATTTTAGTCTGGGACTAGCTTAAACCTTAGGCTTAAGTCTGTGAAACCGGGGTATAATGTTTTCTTTTCCACATTTGATGGATGCAAACCAAATTGAAAACAAATCTGGATTCGGTGGAAAAACAGCTTCATATTTTAACATGTCAGGTGGCAAAAAAATTACAATAGTAAAACACTGTATATATAACAATAAATCTTTCAAATAGTGCAATGCTACGATGCAGTCACATGAACACACTATGTTGCATGATTAATTAAGCGAGTGCCAAATTTATCCACCATCCACAGAGCTGTTAATGATGGTGAGTGGGGCAGTGCTGGCGGTTTCCTTCTGAAGTCTACAATCATCTTCACTATTTTGAGCATGTTCAGCTCCAGGTTGTTATGACTGCACCAGACAGCCAGCTGTTCAACCTCCTGCATAAATGCAGACTCGTAACCATTGTGTATGATTCTGATGAGTGTAGAGTCGTCCGCAAACTTCAGGAGCTTGACAGAAGGGTCTTTGGCTGTGTAGTCGTTCTTGTAGAGGGAGAAGAGCAGTGGGGAGAACACACATCCCTATCTGTCAGAAAGCTGGTGATCCATTGATAGGTAGAGCTAGGAACAGAGAGCTGGGTTATTTTCGACCGCAGGAGTCATGTGATGGTGGTATTGAAAGTCAAACTGGATTCCACAAACAGGATCCTCAGATAAGTCCCCGGTTTGTCCAGATGTTCCAGGATATAATGCAGTCCCATGTCGACTGCATCATCCACTGCCCTGTTTGCTCGATAAGAAAACTGTAGGGGGTCCCTGTGATTTCCCTCAGGTAAGCCAATACCAGTCTCTCAAATGACTTCACAACCACAGATGTTAGAGCAACAGTTCTGTAATCATTAAGTCCTGCGATTTGGGTATTTTTCTTGGCATGGGGATGATGGTAGAGCATTTGAAGCAGGAAGGGACTTCGCACAACTCCAGTGATTTGCTAAAAATCTATGACAAGATGATGGCCAGCTGGACAGCACAGGTTTTTAGACAGGCTGCTGAAACACCGTCTGGGTCTGGTGCTTTTTGGTTGTGCAGAGAGACTATAAGAGTGGGTGTGGGGTGTGAGACTGTGATTTTCAAATCTGCAGTAAAACTCATTCAGCTCATCAGCCAGTTGTTGATCCCCAGTCATTTTTCAGCTTTTCATATCTCAATCCAATTGAAGCCGTCTGGGCCTGGTGCTTTCCTTATCTTTTGTATCCTGAAGATCCGACACAGACCCGATGTGAATGGGGGGGGGGGGGGGGGTCCGAAGGTCCACACCAAGGTCCGAACCAAAGGTCATGTTTTGATACATTCGGTTAGTTTTGGTTTGGTTTCACATTGCAATTATGCGAGCGCACTAAAGAACTTTTCATGACGTACTTGCGTCCTGTCGTCATCGTCTATGTGGGCTGCATCTTGACATTGATTGGTTTGTAAACGGACGTGCGTCTGACTTCAGCGTGTTGTCAATTCGGCGGATAACTTTGACAAGAATGAATGAACAGACGCATATCGTTGCCACTATACTTTTATTATTATGGCATTACTCCCTGCAGCACCAACTATACTCAAGGCTAGTTCAAATTTGCCAAATGAACGTCCTCGTTGTGCGAACATTTTATCGTCGCCGGCAGGACGCAGGACAAATATGTGTGTGTGTGTGAATCAGCTAGAAGAAACGCCGTGGGACAGATCTGCACATAAATATTCTTCTTCAGTTGTTTAGGCCACGCGGGAACCCCCGGAACTTCCTGTAAATGGTCTGAAAGTCCGAACCATACAGAAAATGCTTTCACACTAGAAACGAACCAAACCTTTGTTCAGTTTGATCCGGACCGAGACTACTTCTTTTCATCGGACCAAATTTCGTCTGTTTGGTCCGGACCGTGGTCCGGGG
Source organism: Leuciscus leuciscus (assembly GCF_965113295.1). Lineage (NCBI taxonomy): Eukaryota > Metazoa > Chordata > Actinopteri > Cypriniformes > Leuciscidae > Leuciscus > Leuciscus leuciscus. The sequence continues at coordinate 43,884,835 of NC_138730.1, forward strand.
GAAGTTTCACACCAGTAATTTTGATTCGGATCAAACTGAAAAGTCAGAAAATCCGGACCAAACAAGGTAGGTGTGAAAGGGCCCTTAGAGTGGGTGTGGGGTGTGAGACTGTGATTTTCAAATCTGCAGGAAAAACTCATTCAGCTCATCATTTTTCAGATTTTCATATCTCTGGGATGGTGCTGGACCAACAAGTTTGATCCACTGCGGCTCCACCTTGCAACCTACAGGACTTGAAGGATCTTCTACAAACATCTTGGTGCCAGATACCACAGGACACCTTCAGGGGGCTTGCAGGGTCCATGCCTCGCGGGTCGTTGCCGTTTTGGCAAACATTAGGACCAACAGTATATTAGGCAGGTGGTCATAATGTTTTGGCTCAGTTGTGTATGCTTCATATTCTGAATGCAATTCATATTATAACCGAAATGCCTACAGTGCCACATTCTAAACTCTTATAAATAAAGCATTTAGCTGCAGAGTGGATGGCTCTCAGACGTCTCGGGATGCCAGAGATCAGTGTGTGGTTGGGCACTGCCAGCAGTCTCAAACAAGAAGCCATTAAATGTGCCCTTTTTAAAAATGTGTCTGCTGCCTGACTTGTGCTGACATCCGGCTAATTCCCAAGGCAAGATTAATTACGGTTGCTGTCCTCTGAAAACCGAAAACCATCCTATCATGACTCTATAAGACCCCAGATTACAAATTGAAATGGTTACTCTATGTGTCAAGAGTCTAATAAAATATATTATATTTATTTATATATTATTATAATAAATTTAGATGTTTAGTTAGAAAGATTTTTGCTGAATAGCATACTATTTGTAAGCATGTGGGCAGTATGCAAATATGCATATTTTTGCAGTATGCATGGAATACTACATTTGTCAAAATGAACAGTATAAAATATTTCCAAGTGTAAATAAAAAAAAGGCCTAGATTTTCAACATAGCCTCAAGGTGCACCCCAGTTCAAGTCCCACTTAAGCACTATTCTATGCCATTTTGTAGTATAAATAGAGTGAATAGTGTGTACACAGTAGAAATACCAAAAATAAAAAGTGTACTTCAAATGATGATACACTTAATTAACCGAAAAAATGAAGTGTGGCATGTTGGACACTTCACGCACTCAACTATTGCAGCTTTTCTTACATAGCCAAAGGGGAGGGGCTATCAAACTCCAATGCTGAATGACAAAAATAACCTTCGTACACTAGATAGTTTAGTTCACCGTAAAGGCATAGTATGTACATAGTATACGATAAGCAGTATACTAGTATCCCATTCCAAACATAGTCTGAGTATTTTTCTCCCCCAAGACTATTAGGTGGCATTCAGAGTAGAAGGGAAGGAAGAAAAGGATTGTGAAATGGAAAAATGGGAAATGAGGAAAGAGTCAGAGTGAGCAGGTCACTGTAAGAACACTGGAGTGTACAGGCATGAATTATACATTAGTCAAGAGCACTTTGCCTCAAAAACAGAAGAAGTAGAGAGTCTATACTGGACACACACACACACACACACACACACACACACACTAAGAGACATTGTGTTTGCAGAGACAAGGGAATAGAGTGGATAGAGGACACATTCTACCGCAGTCTATAATATCAAGTATATACTAATATAAACCTGCAACTACATTGACTATGTTGGGATAGGAATACTTGCATGCCGTTTAGTGCATATTGCATATTGTTTTTTGAGTTTGTGAAACATATGCAATAACGATAAATCTTTCAAAAAGTAGAATTCTTCAATGTTGCCTCAATTTAGCGAGAGGCGTCCATTTATCATCTGGGAAATTAATATAGTCATTTTGCATTTTAAATAAAATTTTGTAAGCAAATGTCATAACATTTGGCAGTCAGATCATATAACGAGCCAAGAAAGAGATATCAAAAATCAAGCTTGATATCATTTCTGGTTCACTTGTCAAATTCAAAATATATTGTTATATAAGATTACTCATACCGTGATATAAGATTTTGGATCAGCCTACAGCAAAAATACTATTTACATATATTTGCATTCATGCATATGGCAGATGCTTTTATCAAAAATGACTTAAAAAGCATATGTAACTTTTTTTTACCAGTAATATGATAAGCTATTCTAAACATACTAATATGTTTTGCAAGGAATTCCCATCTGTAACTAGACTAAAATAGAATATAGTATAAGTCTATGACAGAAAGGAAGAGAAAATGTAAGCCATATAGGATCTGAGACGCTTTCTTGACATCGCTCTCCCATTCATTGGCTCATGCCCTGGTCTGCAGTGATAGGGCAAGAGGCAGTATGGGAAGACACTCATTACCCATACAGACACGCGTGTGCCCTGTGGCTGATAAGCTCTGCGAATATCCAACTCTTGGATTGTGCCTGTAATAGTGTTAGTAGTCGGGCTGCCAGCCTGTTCAGACTCTATTTGCAATAGCTTATCTAAACGTACAGCAGTCCTCGCATGCGACGACACGCGCTGCTGCCCAGGCCCTGAGACACCAGATGCTGTGTAATATATGTTTTTAATCTCAGCCAAAACAATCCAACATCTCTTCAGCCGTCCATTCATCTCTGCGTCGGACCGAGTCAGTGCCGCTTTTCATCTCAAACATGAATGCAGCAAGTCAGGCAGAAAAGCTTCCTGGGGAAATTATACTAAACGTCAGTCTGCTCTTCACGAGGAATACATTCAGATGCAGAGGAAATTACGGAGGAAAGCATTTATGATTGGAAGAGGTTATTTATCCCCTATTGACTCTTGGCCGGTAGAGAGACATACAGCAGTTGTGCATTAAAGTGCTGCAAGGATGATGTATTATTGTAGGCCAAAACCTGAAAATGAGCATTTTAGCACTTTTGGTTCCATCGTCCTTAAGTTTTAATGGGTTAAATGTCTGCGGTGAAGATGTTTTCCTATTTTACTCGACAACATAAAACACATCAGTAATTTTTAAAGCTTTTACTTGTCTTGTAACGCCTGCTACAGATTTCGGCAATCCCATAAGATCATTAGAAATCACACTGTACGACACTGATCTAATAAACTTGGATGTAGACTGTAGGGTTGCTAACTGTCCCGAATTAGCCGGGACAACTCGTATATTGGGCCTAATTTATTTGTCCCGTACGGGACCTCCCTTGTCCCGTTTATTAATGGCTACGCTGATCTAACCACACACTGATACAACAGCAACACGACACTTGAGAATGATCACGACACCGGTCATCATCCAATCACAGCCCACACTCATCAGACCATATGAATAACAAACTCTAAATCGAGAATTAATTATTCTTTTGGGCCAAATCATTGTTTGATTTGCGAACAGAATCCTCTGCTGTCTGGTCGCTCCCGGTTCGATCCGGAATCGCACTGGCTAATCCCTTTCACTGTCCGACCGGGTCAGGATCAATTTTAACGAATTCAAATAACGTGATTATTGTTCATGAGTCCAACATCCAGCCACGCAAGAAAACATGAAATCTTCCTGAGGGAATAATAAGCTAATGTGATTTGCTGCCCAAGACACATTTCCGATTATTATTAATGTTTAAAAAAAAAAGAAAAAAAAAATCAGGATTCTTTGATGAATAGAAGGTTCAAAGTAGATTTATCCGAAATAAAAAACTTTTGTAACATTATAAATGTCTTTACTGTCGCTTTTGATTACTTTAATGCGTCCTTGCTGAATAAAAGTAGGTTACTACTTTCTTTAATTTCTTTAAAATGTAGTGTATAATGTTACAAAAGCTTTGTATTTCAGATACAGTACAGGCCAAAAGTTTGGAAACTTGAAAACCATTTCAACTTTTGAAAACCAAAAAAGTTTAATGTTTTTGAAAGAAGTTTCTTCTGCTCATCAAGCCTGCATTTATTTGATCAAAAATACAGTTTTTTTTTTTTTATATTGTGATATATTATTACAATTTAAAATAATTGGTTTTCAATTTATTATACTTAAAATTATAATTTATTTATGTGATGCAAAGCTGAATTTTCAGGATCATTACTCCAGTCTATCACATGATCCTTTAGAAATCATTCTAATATGATGATTCATTATCAAAGTTGGAAACAGTTCTGTTGCTTAATATTTTTTCATAACCTGTGATACTTTTTTAGGATACCTTGATGAATAAAAAGTAAAAAAAATAAATAAAAAGAAGTACATTTTTAAAAATAGAAATCTTTTGTAACAACAATATACACGACTGGTCAGTAATTTGGGGTCAGTAATTTTTTTTCTTTCTTTTTTTGAAATAAATCAATACTTTTATTCAGCAAGGATGTGTTAAATTGATAAAAAGTGATAGTAAAGAAGATTTATATTATTAGAAAATATTTTTTTATTTTGAATAAATGCAGTTCTTTTTAACCTTTTATTCATCAAATATATTAGGCAGCAGAACTGTGTCCAACACTCATAATAAATCAGAATATTAGAATGATTTCTAAAGGATCATGTGATAGACTGGAGTAATGATCCTGAAAATTCAGCTTTGCATCACAGAAATAAATGATAATTTAAAGTATAATAAATTGAAAACCAATTATTTTAAATTGTAATAATATATCACAATATAAAAAAAATAATCTATATTTTTTATCAAGTAAATGCAGGCTTGATGAGCAGAAGAAACTTCTTTCAAAAACATAAAAAATAGTAATGTTTCCAAACTTTTGGCCTGTACTGTAAATGCTATTATTTTGATCTATGGTTTGTGTGTAATGTGACTTTTTTTGTGTGACCTTAAAATTCGTTTTAGAATTAAATTGTGCATAAATACAGTAGGTTAAGCAAAACAAATGTGTTTATGTCTGAGAACCTTTTAAACACACTCAAACCTGAAATGACATATACTGTGTGTGATACAGTACAAATATTTTGAGTGTCCCTTATTTTCTTGTAAAGAACCACGATTGTCCCGCATTTTTCTTTTCTGAAGTTGGCAACCCTAGTGGACTGTACGATGATGACACCTATTGAATTGTAGGCTATGACGCAAGATAGTAATAGAAGAGTAAAACATCATCAGCGTGCGCTAGTGGTAAACTAAAACTAAAGATCAATCACACTTGTGGTTTTTAATGTGAGCTGAAAAAAGAAGAGGAAGCAAAAGAGGAGAATATGGATGTGGTCATGGCTAGGGAAAAGAGCCAAGAAGTTTTATCACCATGTTGCGTTGATCAATGCGCCATATCATGTTGATTTTTATTGGCTCGTCAGTATCTGTAGGTCGTATAGCAGCAAACACACACTGTGAGATGATCATGATGAATTCTGACACTGTCAGTAAATGATCACAGGCTGTGTTTGGTCGCAAGACCGTGACAATAGCCGTCTTTGAGTCACGATTGGTCACGTTTCCTCTCGGACGGCCCAAAATCCTACGGTGTGCACCGGGTATTAAAGGAGGTTGCTAGCATGTGTCTCGATGAAGAGGTTGTCGGGGACATTAAACATTATCAGCTGAACAGGCAAACTCATCTACTCACTTTCACAACCTTACTGTGTTTATAATCGCACTCATGCACACTATTATAACTCAAACTTTCAGGGAATTATATATACAGTATTTCTTAAATAAATACAGTGTTTTTGGAAGCTTAAAGGGATACTTCACCTTTGGAAAGATGAATGTGTATTTAAAATGGGTCATTTATGTAGAAGAAATGTGAAATTATTTTTGAATTTGGAGCTTTCTAGACTGAGAAAAGCCAGAAAATGTATTTTTGGCTTATGTGGATGAAAGACAACAACTCCCAGAATGCACTTGGACATGCCCTAGGAGGCCACTCCCAAGCCACGCCTACCGGTAAGAGAGCGCAGTTGAAAACAACAAGGCTAGGCTACTAGTGAGTCTCCATGACGAGTTTGCCCGGGATTTCGAGATCGCCCAAAATGTCCTGGATTCGGCTTTTGCGTTCTACAGTCGCCATTCATCATGTCTACTGTGGCGAGCAGGACGAGGCTGAGGGCCGTGGGAGAACGGCGCGAGGCCGGTGGCGTGATTACTGAGACGCACCGGTCTCGTATCTCTCACGGAGGAGCGGGGATTTTCTTAGCAATGTCGAAACGCACATCAACCGATCACTTGTTTAGCGTTCATATAAACACTACATTCAGATTCACCAATCGGAATGAATTCAGTTAGATTGAAACTAAAGGTGTGCATGTAAACAATGAATGGCGACTGCAGAAAGCAAAAGCCGAATCCCGGACATTTTGGACGATCTCGACGGCCGGACATGTCCGGGAAAAAGATTATGGTAACCCCTACTACTCAGCTTTCTCCACAGAACAAGAGCCTGCTAGCTTAGCTTCCAAAGAAAGACTGCTGAACTACGTGTACATTCTGTGAGTGAGATCCCTCTATGGGTGGGTTGAGAACATGCGGGACAGCTCCTCCTACTGGCTGTAGTCTCTCGCCTCTGGTCAAAAAATCCTCCGATGACGCAAAATTAAGATTTTTGCGTCATCAGAGGATTTTTTCCAGACAAAAAAATACATAAATCTCTCGTCTCAGGGGGATATGAGGGTAGAAAGCACGGTAATTCGAAAATACTACAGGTTTTCTACTAATACAAAGCTTAATGCTAAATCCTGAAGTATCCCTTTAATGGTGGTGACTGTGAAGTCATGTGACTATGGCATAGTTCGTTTAGCGTTTTACCTGGTGATTGTATTTAGGCTTTAAAATTCATAGAAGTTGTTCATTTGTGCAGATTATCAAAAAAGCCATTGGAAAATCCTACTGGGATTTTGTCGAGGGAATCAGGGCTATGCTAATTTACAGGATGGCCTAAAAAAATCCATCATCACTGCAACTTTCCTTTGCAATGAGGATAATGTTATTTTTCAGAGCTGGCACTTTCGTTGCTCAGAAGGGCTTATGTTTCATTGGGGTATCAACTTTATCTCAGATTTTTCTCTTCAAATTCCTGATGAGAAATAAAACAAGTACCGAAATACAAAATGAACATTTGAGATTTCGAGATTTTTCCCTTTTGGCCAAGACAAATGTTTGCACAGTGAGAGACGTTGTTGAGAATTCTTCTGAAACTCAAGAGAGAAGCAGAAGGCTTCAGGATAAATCTCCATTTAATCCCCAACAAAATGAGATATTAATGAAACGTTCATTCCTTTTAACAGGCACACGGATTAATATATTGGTGCAAACATAAGCGATATCAATGCAGGTTACAATTAATGAATGCGCAAACTTACTATTATCAAAATAAGAACTCAACTTACCATTATTTAAAGTCAGCCATTAGGTCAGAACCTATTACTGCAGATATATTATGCCATATTTAAACGATTTCTTAATTTTTTATGATAAATATCTTTTTTTTTTTATCCATCTGGAATTTATTGGATTGAGAAAAGTCCTTATATGATGTAAGAGATGAAAATAAAAGTTGAAAATAAGGTGTTGTCTAGTGCAGTGGTTCCCAAACCTGTCCTGCCGGCACCCCAACACTGCACGTTTTCTTTGTCTCCCTAATCAAACACACCTGATTCAACTCATCAGCTCATTATCACATGGGTTAATGAGCTGATGAGTTCAATCAGGTGTGTTTGATTAGGGAGACAAAGAAAATGTGCAGTGTTGGGGTGCCTTCAGGACAGGTTTGGGAACCACTGGTCTAGTGAACAGGAAATACTTAGATGGAGACGAACACTTTCTCTTTTCTTTGGAATAATCTGCATTGATGAACTGTGTACGATATCACCAGGAAAAGTAAATGGGAACAATTTTGACTTTCGTGTTGACTAAATAAAACTATGTACTACACATCAAGTCGAAATAAACACATTTCGGAGTAAGGAGAAGTCAGCCTTGATTAAACCGGATTCTGGGAACCAACCCATACTGTGACCGGCCGCTTTATTCCTCCAGGTCCATGTTAGCGGTAGTGTTTTCCCAGGAGGGACGAACGCGTGTGGTGAGAGGACTGAGAGCATCTCTGTGTCCCTGGAGGGGTTTTCTCAGAGGGACAGAAATAACATACTGTGTTTAATCCACTTACACATGTGAGTCTACACACACACACACACACACACACACACATGTTGGGTTTTCATGCTTTATGCTTTCCAAAGACAATGATTTTTCAACTGTATATTCTCTCCCCTAAGCCTACCCTTAAACTCACCCATCACAGAAAACTTTCTGTATTTTTACATTTTCAAAAAACATCACTTATAATTTATATGTTTTCCTCATGGGGACCAAAATATGTCCCCAAAGGACAATGATTTCAGATATTGCCATCTCTATTAAGGGCATTTTGTCCACACACGCACACACACACACGCACACACACGCACACACACGTGTAACAGGTACAGAAAGTGTACTGTTAAATGTATGTATAGTTTATTAGAATTCTCACAAAATTGTTCGTTTATATGACCTGATATGACTGCCTAAGTGAAATGAGTACCTTTCCCTTTAATTGATGTGATGTCTTGAGTCAATACAATTTACTGTTATGTCCCCTCCTCTTCCTCTTTGCTTTGGTGATGCACTGAGAGGTGAGGTTATTTTGGGCTCTGATAATCTTTTTTAATCCTAATTTTAATTGTTGCTTTTATGCCTATATTTTCACTCTAATTGATGTGTATAATATGATTTTATCTATCTGTGTGGTTATTTTTGTCATTTCATCCCATTTTAAAGTAAATTTTTGCATCTGGGCCTAAAAGTGAAATGAGAGCACATGTGACGAGTTTACATCACATTTGTTTTATAGAGATAAAGCGAGGGCGAATCTCACTAAGAGGCTGATTACATTTGTTTTATATCAGGTATGTTTTCTGTTATATGCATTTTATTTATTTATGTGATTTATTCCTCTTTGCTTTGGTGATGCACTGAGAGAGATAAAGCGAGGGCGAATCTCACTAAGAGGCTGATTACATTTGTTTTATATCAGGAATAAAAGATCGGTGAAACTGCGAATGCTGTCTTGTTCTTCTCATACCAACCAAAACACAACGCAGACAAAAGACCAGTTACACACGCACACACTCACACAAGTCACAACACAGGAAAACTGATCACATTTAATTAGCTCAGGCTATAACAGCTGAGACCTATATATACTGTGTATGTTTGTAGTCAGTAAGGAAATTAACACCTTTATTCAGCAAGAATGCATTAAATTGATCAAAAGTGACAGTAAAGACAGTATTTAGAACTTCAAAGGATCATACAAAATTATTTACACAGTTTTCACGAATATATGAAGCAGCCCGACTGTTTTCAACATTGATAATAATAAGAAATTTTCATATTGGAATGATTTCTGAAGGATCATGTGACACCCGAAAACTGGAGTAATGATGCTGAAAATTCAGCTTTGCCTAACAATAATAAATAGCACTTTACAAATATTAAAATAGAAAAAAAATATTTTAAAGTGAAATAATATATCACAATTTTTCTGCATTTAACAACAAATAAATGAATATTTCCAGGTTTAATTGAAAATAAATAAATAAAATGGACAGAAACCACAAATGGTCAGTGGTGTAAGCAAATTTGTAACGATGCACATGTGAACTCATGGGAACCAAAAGATCGAATTTTGCATATATTTTTGCATATTTATATATCAAAAATAAAATCTGCACAAAAAACACACACATTTTCACTAGTGGACTCCACTGTGTCCACTGAGGTCTGCATACCCTTGACTTCCTGCTATCCTAATAGATTTATGTTAGCACTGAGCAACACACGCACACACACACACACACACACATCAGTAGGCCTATTTGTATGCAGAAAATTCACAGCGTGTGAACTCAGATGCCTCAGCGTGCTTTGATTCATTACCGTTACCATAAACCTCACAAAAAAGCATAGATTATAATAATTCATGTTTTTTTTTTTTTCATACAGTGATCTCAATTCCTGCCATTTACTACTTGCAACTGCAAAACTTCACATCATACAACTTTCATATAAATTGTATTTAGAATTTGAGGAACTCTAATTAGGAATCTTGAGGAATTCTAATCTGTCTATAGTAAAGCTGCAGTTATGCCCAGCAAAAGGGAAATTCACATTTCACCGACAGACGCTGACTAACGCAGACAATCACCAGATTACAGTGCGTCACTTCTCAGACATTCATCGACCAGACAAGCACCAATTCGGCACATTCAATTGGTGTAAACAAGCATCGACAGACATCACTCCACCCAAGTAGCAGTGCTTCGCCTTCTGAGAATATAGTTCCCAGTATGTATACGGTTAGAAGATGGCTGAGTCTCATGTGACCTTGTTATTCGTACACGCCGTGACTATACAAATCACAACATGTCAATAGGAAAATGTTGGCGTTATTTTGTCACTTATTGGGAGCAGTATGCTAGCTGGAGCCATTTACCTCCAGTCTTTGTGCTAAGCTAGGCTAGCGGTGGGTGCGTCCGACAGAGTTACGGCCATAGACAGGAAAAGAAATGGTCACAGCGACCCCATTGGATTCAACGGAGACAAAGTGAAGTCAATTAGAAACTCTCACTTCCTGATGGCTGAGCGTACTGCGCAGACTCAAACTGAGCTTTACGACGTAGATGTGACGTGAGCAACCCGTCTGTCTTCTAGTAGCTGTGCCAAGAGAAATCTGAATCATTCCCTTCCGAAATGTGCAGAGACGGAGTGTGAGTAGGAGGTGTCCATGAGCTTGGAGCAGGAGAAACTTTTGCTATGTATTCTGATTAATTATTTTGTCATTTTGCCTCCACGTCTCCCCGATTGCCCGCGAGCTTCTCCTCCTGTCCATACGGTAATCTCTCTACTGTGCGACAGAGAGTCACGTGGTTATGACGCAATCGTTAGCCTATTTTTACAAAAATTGCTTCTACGGGGCCATAATGTAAGCTACAAGGTAATGGAGCCTTTTATACATTTTCGTGTTTCTTTAGAAATAAATCATGGACAAATGGAGTCTTTAAACGCCTCAGTTGTAAAGTTATTCACTGTCAAAGTGACGCCAAAATGAATGGGAGTCAATGGGATGCTAACAGCAGGTGGGGGTCCGCTAGCCAATGGCGGCGCCTGGGGCTACTTCAAAATAATATAAAACCCTGCCCCCCTGGTTACGGCACGCACGGAGATGAGAAGGGTATGTGTGGACGTATAACTCTGGGGGATACGGTGAATAAGCTAAAGTCCCAAAAAGTTGGCGTGTTCCTTTAAAATGATCAAACCTCGATGCATCACCTCTTGCCGAGATCTAGTCTCACGTAGCAGACTTTCAGACTGACGGCAGAAGGTCTGGACTCTATCGCAGCTTTTCTTGGCCAAGGACCGCCCAAGAGGACGTCTGACTGACATGTAAAGCAGCCAATCACAGTTCCACGTCATGTTTAGGGGCGTAAAAATGTAAAGTTGATGTGCCTACGATAACAGACCGGCGTGCATCTAATACATTTTTCATTCAAGTCGGTTGTGCAAGTTTACTGCAACAATGGCGCGTCAAACTTCACATACTTTCGAAAATACAGCATTTAGTTGATGCTGATAAGTTCATTGACGGTGTTCTTCTTCCATGAGGGGGTTTGGCATCACGACGGCTTTGTTTCCAGGCGGACTGTTAAAGAACGTGTCACATGTCTCCCAGAAATCCTGAAGAATTTAAAAGAAAACAACTTCGAAACTCCAAATCCAACGGTTCGTGGGAGTGATGTCTGAGGCTGAGACTAGCCTAGTTATTAAATAAATGAATAACTAATGATCTTCACAACGGAAGTGAATCAATCAATCAAAACTAACTTTAGCTGGACAATAACTTTATCCTAGAGCTGATGTAAAGCCTAAACAATCTGTTACAGTAATTTCCTATTATCACTGTAAAGCCGCTTTGAAACAATCCATATTGTTAAAAGCGCTGTAAAAATGAAGGTGACTTGACTTGACTTGACTAGCCGAGATCAAACCAACAACCTTCTCACCATCAGAAAGTCTCAGGTGGTTTCTTTGTGAACATCGATCATAATCCACGCCCTGTCAACACAGCTGTGAACGACTGCCAAAGACATCAATGTCTTCACAGGTTTCTGTGTTGATCCAGCTTGTGTGTGGGTCACGATTATAACATGTTGGCTGGCGTTAAATTATTATACAAATAAACTATGGTTCACTTATTTGCTTATATCAGTCACAGTATAAGACCTCAAAGTATTTATACACTGAACTTTTCTTCACATATTACACAGGGTATAATGACATAAAGGTCATTCCATGAACGAGTGCCTTTTCTATTTTAAACTGATTTTTAAAGTAATTTCTTATTCTACTTTAAGCATTCAACCAGAAATAAAATGATGTAAGTGTTAATAAATTGCATTGTACCATTTCTAATACATTTTAAAGAATAATAAAAATGGAAAAAAAAATAAAGATTTATATTGTTTTGATTAAAATGTAAATGCATAATGCAAATAAAAATGGAAACACATGCAGGGATAAAGTTCAGGATTTTTGTTGATGTGTTTAGCATCAGATTTTCATTATGATTAAATGAAAGTCTCTTATGCTCGCCAATACTGCATTTATTTGATCAGAAATACAGTAAAAACAGTAATATTGCGAAATATTATACAATTTAAAAAACTGTTTCTAGCTAGCGTAATATATAAATGGTAACACTTTATAATAACTGCATGCTATTAATCATTAGTTAAGCATTACTACTGTAAACAGTTAATTCATCATTTATGAAGCATTAATAGACATTAATAAGCAGTTTATAAATACAGCTATAAATACTTTATTCTTGATTTATAAGCATATCTATAATGTGTTAAATAATTGTATTTTCATACTTTATTAATGATCAATTTATCATTTCTAAATGAAGTATAGCATTATTTGCAGTTATTATAAAGTGTTACCAAAAATATAATTTATTTGTGTGATGCAAAGCTGAATTTTCAGCATCATTACTCCAGTCTTCAGTGTCACATGATCCTTCAGAAATCATTCTAATACGATGATTTGCTGCCCAAGAAACATTTATGATTAATGTTGAAAATCAATTTTTGCAGCTTCATATTTTTGTAGAAACTGTGATGCAATTTTTCTTTGTCAAAAGGTCAAACGAACAGCATTTATTTGAAATAGAAATCTTGGCACTCATTTCAAACAATGACCCATGAAAATACCCTTATTTGTAGATCAATATGTGATTAAATAAAGTGTGCAATGAGTGTGATTATCACAAATAACTGCAATTAGCTCAAATTACATAATTGTGACAGACCCCAGCTCTCGCTCTCTGAAACGGCACTATGTGTGTGAAACTTCCCTTTTCTCCTGCATGTTTATATAATCGCTCTCTCCTCTCTTTCTGCCCTCCTGCCATCTCACATTCTCTCTATCTGTCCCTCGTTCTCTGATCTCCAGAGGGACAGTGACCTTAATGCCACATGTGACATCACCACGAACCTTCTGTAACCATAGAAACGGAGCTAAAACAACACGGATCGCCTCGGTAACACAATTCAGCACAACAAACAAACTAGAAAAAGTGAATATATACGTGTTCTTAAAGTCACAATGCATTTAGAATTGAACCTATACACACTTCTTAACTCACTTTAAGCCAAAAGGGAAAGGCAGCTTTATTGTCAAAGATTCATCAGTGCACATTAACGCAAAGTTTTTCTCGATGTGAAAGGCAGAAGAAGAGCTGAAAAATGGGAGGACGTGATGACATCAGCGAAAAAGAAAGGCAAATAACATCAAGTCCTGTCTTAGTTTTTGTTCTCATTAAATATCCCGTTTTATTCGGAAATATGCCATATTATGGAAGTAATATAACAATAATAGTCATTTTAAGATGACTTTATTACCACAATACCACACATAAAATGTATTATTATTTCACAATTCGGACATTTTTCCTCACGCTTGCAGGTTTATGTCTCGCAATTCGGACTTTTTTTCTTAGAAGTTAAAGATATAAACTCGCAATTGCGAGAAAAAGTCTGAAATTAAAGATAAACTCGCATTTGAAAGAAAAAAGTCAGATTTGCGCATTTATATCTCACAATTTTGACTTTTTTCTTAGAATTGAAAGATATAAATTTGCGATTGTGAATTATGAAGTCAGAACTGCAAGATATAATCAATTGCGAGAAAAAAATGTCACAATTGCAAATTTATATCTCACAATTTTGACTTATTTTCTTAGAATTGAAAGATATAAACTTGCAATTCTGAGGAAAAAAAATGTCAGAATTGTGAGGGAAAAAGTTGCAATCACCTTTTTTTTGTATTCCTTTGTGTCCTGAGAAATAACTCTTACGTCTTTGACAGAAAACTTGTTGTCAATCATTCTGCACCTTCATGTTTGCTGACACTGGATTTGCAGGGTGGGATTTTAGAGAGTTGAAGTTTTAGTTGAAGAGACTGGGATGATCCAGTTGAGGAAAGTCTGTCAGAAGTCTCTTACATGATCTTTAAGAAGCTGAACCCTTTAAGATCGACTCATAAGGGCATGAGAGTGAATCAGTAAACTTAGTTTTCTTGTTTTGTTTTTTTAATTAGTGGTGTGTGTGTGTGTGTGTGTGTGTGTGTGTGTGTGTGTGTGTGTGTGTGTGTGTGTGTGTGTGTGTGTGTGTGTGTGTGTGTGTGTGTGTGTGTGTGTGTGTGTGTGTGTGTGTGTGTGTGTGTAGAGCCTGGCCCTATAAACAGGTTCTTTCATGTCTGTTTGAGAGATGTACAAAGAGCGCAGCTGCTTTGGCACATCTCTAAACCTGAACATTTACACACACACACACACTTTTATCTCACTGCCATCACCCTGTCTCATCTCACCCACACAAAACAGCTTAAAGCCGAACAACACACACTCTTACTCACAGTTTCATCACACACTTCAATAGACCGACACTGTATGAACTAGAGGTAGAGTGGGAAAACCCAATGAGAGGAAACAAAAAGACACAAGAAAATATGGGAAAAATCACTTAATTCCTCACCGTCTGTCACAAATTAGATCTATTTAATATCATATTTACTGCAATGAGAGTTTTCTGCTTCTCAGATGTTTCTCCTGACAGAAACACTCCAGTAATCTCACACTCGTCTCCTCTAAGAGTTTCAGTACAGGGGCCGGTTTCACAAAGATAGACTTTGACCATGGCTTAGATATAGTAGATAGTCAGACTTCAGATAGACATCTCAATCAGACCGTTGCACAAAGCACGGTCTCTGACTATCTTAAGTAGGACTACACTGCAATGCATTCTGGGTAAATTAAGACACTTTTCAAAACAAAAGACATGGCGGATCGAGTAAGCGCATTCAGCCGCTCAGTGCGGTTTACCCCAGCGGATAATATGTGTTTGTTGGAGGAGTATAACAGTTACAAGGACATTTTACTTGGGGAAATTTAGAGGAGAATGTAGTAACAAGAAGAAATGTTTAAATTATGAGCCATTTTCCCTTTTCTTTTGGCTGTTTATAACGTAACTGATTGTTACTGCTGGTTGCCAAGGTAACAAATTTTAGACTTGTCTAACACTATAGACCGGTCTAAAATAGCTTTGTGAAACTGGCCCCAGATCTCAACAATGTCTCAAATGTGCTCAGATCTGCCAAGATAGTGGAAAAACATATTTTTGTACGGGATTAGTATTATCTGGGGACCTTGTGTGATTTAGAAAGTACCCCCCCACGTCTGAATTTCGTGTGGTGCATTCGCACGGGATAAGCGAAGCCTGTGATTTTACTCGAATTTACTGACTTATCTCCCGGATATGATGTCAATAGGCTATTGCTTGGAAATGTCTTGTTGTTATTATAGGTCTAGCTGTATGATATATCATAAACAGAAGAATGTTCCTCACCGCATGCTGCTATACATGTCATTCATCTCCATCTAATCATGGTTTAACGATAACGATATGTATCGCGATAGACACGTAATCAATATCAATAAAAATGCGTTCGATAAAACGTTTGATAATTATTATTTTATTTTTTTCGTTGGAAGAAACCAGAGGTTGCGAAGCAAGTTTGGTTGCATGAACAAAAGCACTGGCTCTCTGGTAACCGTAGGGGGTGACACGCTAACAGCCAGTCATGTAACAGTATGGTTGCGCCATATCGTTGTCTCGTGTTGCTGGATTCTTCAGTAACAGAACCGGCGTGGAGTGATAAGTGGAAAATGAGTGCAGCAGCGAGTGAGGAAATTGTTGATAAAACAGGGAAAGTCGGCTCGCCGGTATGGCAGTTTGGGGGATTTTATAAGTCTGACCGTATTCAGACCAATGTCGTCCGCAAATTATGCAAGACCGTCGTCGGTTTCTCTATGCTTATATTTAACACTCTGCACTATTTTATAACACTTTATTAGGCATTTCTTACGTATTCTTTAATTTTGCACCTCAATGTTAAAAGATAATTGTTAAGCGTTCATTGTGATTTTAGACTTATGTTTACATTTTAATTATTTGAGTGTTTTCCATGGTTTTGTTGACATTTCTGCCTTTATAACTGAGGGGATTATAATCAGAGGAAGGTTCAGTTTAAAATAAAAATGTTAAATGTAATATATTTTTCTCCTGGTCCTTATTTTAAATAGGTCACAAAAAATATCAATAATTATCGATATCGACCGATATAAAACGCTTATATCGTGATACAGTTTTCAGCCATATTTTCAGCTTTCTCTTTCTGAAAATTGTGTAGTTGTATGGTGTATAGCGATATGACCCAGCACCCAAAATACTATCAAAACACTCAAACGCAGCCTCCATTCTTCACAAAAAATGGATTAAAAAGCGCACAAGAAACAAAAACCTTGAAAAAATTGTAAACGACCTGCCAAATCACAGAGATGCCGATTCGCACGGGACTAATATCATCACAGGACCTCGGTGTTCAGCTAAATATGGTCGGTCATTTGTGTGGGAATTTTTACTTTACAAATTACAGACATGGTGGATTTGCACAGGATTAAGATCACAGACGACCTCAAGATTCAAGATTCAAGATTCAGAGGTTTTTATTTGTCACATACTCATATAAGATGTGCAGTGAAATATTTTTGTGACATGCACTGTACTTCTGTGCTCAATTGAAGTAAAAATAAAAATAATGCAGTGTAAATAAAAATTTAATACAATAAAGGTTTTAGCGGAAGTTATAATTAAGTTAATATTAAGTTATGGTTATGGCTATTTTACATGTGCAATAGTAATGAAATCAATGTGCAATAGTTATGAATGAAATATATTATTATAGATATAAGTTAAAACTAGATCGACAGGCAGATGTCCTCCGCAATTATTACAAATGACTAGAGGTCACCAGGTAATACTAAACCCGTGCGAATAGGGCTCATATCAATTTTTTTTTTTTTTACAGTGATCTATTGAAGAACAACCTCTGAGAAATCAAGTGTGCATCATGTAGATGCATTTCATCATGAAAAGATAAACATTATTAGATGTAGCAGACAACATCTGAATCCAACAGACACCAACTGGGAACCATAATTTAGCTGGTCAATGAGAATCAGGTAATATCTGCAAATAGATTCTGCTTAATAGAATTCAATTTCATTCAATTATATTACCCCACTTGGATATTCGCTTTGTGAGAGTTGTGAACCAATTTTCTTAATATTAGTGCTAGCGGGGTGCTGTACTGTTCAGTGGCACACGCTAAGAAAGTCTCATTCACCGCATGCAGACATCTTTTGTTATGTATGTGCCTTCATAATTGAAAAAGGAATAACGTACCACCATCTTGTTGAGGGAGACCCAGCAGTCTGATGGGAAGTCTTGCAGCATTGGCACCAGAAACTGCAGACACCCGTCCCAGTGGCACAGCAACAACATCATCGCTATCAGGTTAATAATCCGCATGACTGCGCTCGCCAGGTCATACGTCATGTGGAAGATCTGGGGGGGGGGGGGGAATCATAACACAACATTAGCAAAAGTTTGTCTTATAAAAGTTCTATTAAAAAAAGTATCCAGGAAACCTGTTTGAAAACATTATATTTGCAATTCCACTTGGTGCCACTGGAGACAGAAATGACACACTTTACTAGTAAGAAACAGGGAAAAAATGGAAACACTTTTAACTTTACAACAAGCTGCAATTTATTAACATTAGCATGTATTCATTGTTTATGTTATTATCTACATATATATATATACACACATATAATGACTTTTTATTGCACAATTCTCACAATTGCAGGTTTATATCTTGCAATTTTGACCTTTTTTCTTAGAAGTTAAAAATATAAACTCGCAATAGCCAGAAACAGCCAGAATTGAAAGATAAACTCGCAATTGAAAAAAAAATGTCTGAATTGTGAATTTATCTCACAATTTTAACTTTTTTCTTAGAATTGAAAGATAAAAACTCTCAGTTGTGCATAACTCTCATAACAATGCTCAGGTAGGCCGTGGCATTTAAACGATGCCCAATTGGCACTAAGGGGCCTAAAGTGTGCCAAGAAAACATCCCCCACACCATTACACCACCACCACCAGCCTGCACAGTGGTAACAAGGTATGATGGATCCATGTTCTCATTCTGTTTACGCCAAATTCTGACTCTACCATCTGAATGTCTCAACAGAAATCGAGACTCATCAGACCAGGCAACATTTTTCCAGTCTTCAACTGTCCAATTTTGGTGAGCTCGTGCAAATTGTAGCTTCTTTTTCCTATTTGTAGTGGAGATGAGTGGTACCCGGTGGGGTCTTCTGCTGTTGTAGCCCATCCGCCTCAAGGTTGTGCGTGTTGTGGCTTCACAAATGCTTTGCTGCATACCTCGGTTGTAACGAGTGGTTATTTCAGTCAAAGTTGCTCTTCTATCAGCTTAAATCAGTCGGCCCATTCTCCTCTGATCTCTAGCATCAACAAGGCATTTTCGCCCACATGACTGCCGCATACTGGATGTTTTTCCCTTTTCACACCATTCTTTGTAAACCCTAGAAATGGTTGTGCGTGAAAATCCCAGTAACTGAGCAGATTGTGAAATATTCAGACCGGCCCGTCTGGCACCAACAACCATGCCACGCTCAAAATTGCTTAAATCACCTTTCTTTCCCATTCTGACATTCAGTTTGGAGTTCAGGAGATTGTCTTGACCAGGACCACACCCCTAAATGCATTGAAGCAACTGCCATGTGATTGGTTGATTAGATAATTGCATTAATGAGAAATTGAACAGGTGTTCCTAATAATCCTTTAGGTGAGTGTATATATATATATATATAAACTAATTTCTCACAATTCTGATTTTTTTTTTTCTCAGAATTGCTAGTTTGTATCTAGCAATTCGGACTTTATAACTCACAACTGAGTTTATATCTTTCAATTCTAAGAAAAAGTCAAAATTGTGAGATATAAATTCACAGTTCTTTCAATTTCGAGTTTATCTTTCAATTCTGGCTGTTTCTGGCTATGTTTCTGTGTGTGTGTATATATATATATATACATACACACATACATACACAGTACACATTTGTGTGTGTGTGTGTGTGTGTGTGTGTGTGTGTTGTGTAACGACTGAACGGATCAAACACACCATTGTTCCACTTCATCTTCACAACCCCTCACCCAGGCAGACTCAGTGATGTCCGGTTTCCTCACTGAGAATTACCATCCTTTTGCTCACCTCATACACTTCAAACACACTCCGTCGGGAGAAAAGTTCAGGCTACAACAAACAGACAGACATGCAGTCCCATAGAAATGTAATTCTCTCCACTAATTCATTCAGAAATTTGTCTAATGAAGGAACATGCATTTCCCCCAGGACATTTAGTGTATTTATAACTGTTTGTATAGTGTCTGTCTGTATAGTGTTACGCATGCCTGAGGACAGAACTGCTAGTTAATGTCTAGGTGGTGTCTGGTATCAAAATAGTCATCATTCAATGACTCACACTTCTCCTTCTCATAGAATGCAGTGTGTGTATGTTATATAAATGGACCCAAACTGCCAGCTTCCTCCAGTCATGCAAATGAGTCAGCCTTTCAAACAAAGGAACTTTCCCGCTTGAGAATCGCACCTTTCTCATTGGTCAAGCCAAAACTCGAAGGTGTGACCTCTGTGGAACTTAAAGGTCTCATATTGTACACCTTTCTGAAGTATTATTTTAGGTTTTGATGTCCTTAAGAATATATATATTTGCGGTATAAGTACCAAAAAACATCTCAATATATTTTTACAGCTCTTTTCTCAGGAGCTCTGCCAAAAACAGGCCGATTTTGGCCTGTCTACTTAATATTCATGAGCCTCTCTTCTGATTGGCCTGTTGTTTACTGAGTGACACAGCTTCATTCCCCCATTCTGTTCTGCTTTTTCAGTCACTTTCACTTTCCATTTTACCCATGTATGCGTGACTGTGTGTGTGTGTGTGTGTGTGTGTGTGTGTGTGTGTGTGTGTGTGTGTGTGTGTGTGTGTGTGTGTGTGTGTGTTTGTTTAGATTAGCTATGTGTTTGTGATTTAGTTAAATAAAGCTTTTGATTGATTCTGGTCTGCTTATGAATTAAAGTGATCACCGCTACATGCTAAGAGAGAGTTATTTTTCTGTCGCCACGGAAAATATCCTTTCTGAGAGTTTACAGACTATCAATACTGAGTGTTCACTAATTAACAGATTAATTGATTGTAATATTAATTCAGCTACAGGAAGTTAATTCGATTAACTGATCCAAATGTTTATAATTAATTATAGCAAGTGATGATTCATTATTCATATTTCCCTTTTGAGCTAATTTGCTACTGATGTGATATATATAATATACATGTTTATAAAAATAGCATCTTGTAATGTTACATATTTTAATGTAAACAACTTTAGTGCACGTTTTAAATGTGCTTTACAAAATGAAAGTGCCTCGACTTGAAGGTAAAACTTTACTGTACACATATTTTCTCCTTTGTGAAAAATGATATATATTCGTATTACAGTATTTGTTCAGTAGATTTTCTCTCTGGCTCTCGGTTGTCCAGGGGGTTTGTCTGAAGCCCAGCAGCGACGCACGAATCCTCCTGAGTTTACTTAGTGAAAAGAGTAAGCTACTTTGTGAGCAGCTAATCAGACCTTTGTGAACAAATGCACCCAAAGGTCTCGTTCACGTCTCTCTATCGCTCTCTCTCTCGTCCTGTTTTCCATTACAGATTTTTTCATCTTTCATCTCTCTACAGAATTTCAAAGCAAATAAACAGAGGAAGCAGCATGTATCATCATCATCATCATCATCATCGAGTCACTTGAAGAGAAATCTCCATGTACCATTTGGCTATAATTGTCAATAATCCCATTTTGGAAATGTGTTCACCATTACAAGTAAGAGCGGCTGTAATCTAGAGAAAGTTCTGATGGAGAAGATTGCAATGTGTGCACAACACAACATTACATACTGTGACATGACATGACATGACACATGACACATGACATAAAACATAACATAACACGCATTTTTTTGTTTATACATTACATAGCATAACAAAACAACAAAAAATAACATACTGTAATGTCAGTATAAATGGAAGAGACTAGTTAGTTAGTGTTATGTTGCTCGACAATGTTAATCGACTCACAAGTGGTTCTATCTGTTAGTCCCTGGTTCTTTAAGGGGCGGGGTTTTAGCGGGGTCAAGGGGCTAGAGCGAGTGAAGAGCTGGGAGCGGGAAGACAGAGTGAGTTTAACAACAGAGACAGCACGTTATATCTCTCCCCTTCATGTTGTACGGCGTGGGTTACGGCCATAACAGTAACCCTGCAGTTCTTAAATAAAGCCTTAGAAGGAGGAAGAATCCGTCTGTTTACTTTTAGTAGCGAAACGCTACATTTGGTGTCAGAAGTGACGGACTTTAACGCACGAGCTGAGCATTCGCCGCCGAGATGGACTACGGGGCGCGGCCGAAAGTGAAGAGATGCAGGAGACAGTAAGGGGGGAATACGAGTGCTTGTGGACACACGGGCCGGCGGCAGATCCGCGCTGGGTTTCGAGCGAGGCGGCTAGGATGAGAGAGGCTATCATGTTACAAGCTGCTGAAGCTGGCTTCGCGCCTCCCTTTACCCCGCACAGTGAGTTTACACATCAGCAGAAAGGCGCCGACGTGACAGCGCATGTGCCGCGCGGCAAGACACACTCTCGCGATGACGTGAAGACACGGGATGTAAACAAACATGGCGGCGCCCAGGCCTGCAGCGAATACATCAGCGATTCAGACACGCTCGCTATTAAAACACCACGGTTCTCTGGTAAGACGGATTGGGATGCATTCAAAGCCCAGTTTGAACTGTTAGCTGATGCTGCAGGCTGGCCTGAAAATCATAAAGCCCTGCAGTTAGCGCTGTGCCTGACTGATGATGCGGCTGCCTGTCTGTTGTTGTTGAGTCCTGCAGAAAGAAATGATTATAATGCATTGGTTGGGGCTCTTCATAGGCGGTTTGGACATTGTAGCCAGCCTGTCCTTTTAAGGACAGAATTTAATAACAGACGCAGAAGACAAGGTGAACCCCTCCGTATTTTGGCCAATGACATTGAACGCTTATGTAAACGCGCCTATGCTGAAATGCCTCCATCAGTCCAGAATGAGCTCACTAGAGACAGATTTATCCAGGCACTCAGCCCAAGAGAGCTCCGTGTACAAACGCAGCTAGCTCACCCGACCACACTGAGTGAAGCACTGGAACTGGCTATTGAAAGGGAGATGCTGGGGACTGAAATGGATGCAGTCGAAGTTACTCCAATAGTGAGGGCCGCGGAAATGACTGAATTGTGTCCCAGGACACCCACGTGGGTGGATAATTATGCAAATGCTGCAACGATGCGCCTGAGCCGCTCCGCCTCAGAATCCCGTTCACGCAGCCGACCTTCAGTTTGCTGGGGCTGTGGCCAGCCAGGCCATCTGATCAGACATTGCCCTAGGATCGGTCAAATGCAGGGAAACGCCCAGGGGCCCGTGTAGACAGGGGGGCACGGGCCCGTGATAATATTTCCCATACCCAAGCTGAGGATGAGGAGCAGCGGGTGGAGAAAGGGGTTAAACTGCAACCTGCAGAGACTGTTATGGTAGTGGGCTGGTCTTATGTTGGAAATTTTTGCCACATACCCATTGTAGTGGCGGGAGTCGCTTGCACAGCCCTTGTTGACACTGGATCGAATGCAACCCTTGTTCGTCCTGACCTGGTCCCAGTGGGGACAACTTTGGAATCGACGTCTGCTCGTCTGAAAACTGTGACTGGTGATTTTGCGCCAATAAAAGGGAAAGGTCTCTTCCTGTTTGACATAGGGGGTCTGTCCGTGTCGTTCCAGGCGTGGGTGGCTAAAGTGCAGGACCCATGCATCCTGGGACTGGATTTCTTGAGGGCCATTGGCTGTGTGCTGGACCTATGTAGAGACTCACTTACCCTCCCTGATGGACGTTCGGTGCAACTGACCCATCCTACTCCAAACTTGACCCAGGTTTCCCTATCTGTGTATTCAGCAGACACATCCAGGCATGCCCTTGGCGCAGAATGCCCAGCCCTTGGGGCACCACCTCACTCAGTGAAATCGCCTGCCATCAGTTCAAATTGTCACACACACTACGGCCCCGATTGTGACGCCACATCCCCTCCCCCCATTTTTCCGTCAGCACGGAATGGCTTTGGTGTGAACAATGGGCTATGCGATGACGAGAGAGAGACTCGGATCTCGGCTGTGAGAGACATTTGGTCCAAAAACTGTGAGGGCTTAAGTGAGCAACAAAAAGAGTGCTTGTGGGAAGTCATGGAGGACTTCATCGATATTTTTGCTCTCAATGAGAAGGAAGTGGGCCTAACTCACTTGATGCACCATGTTATTGACACTGCAGATGCCCGCCCGATAAGAGTAAGGCCACGTCGTCTCCCCCTGGCTCGACAGGAAGCGGCGGATAAGGAATTGGAAGAAATGCTGCAGGCGGGTATAGTTGAGCCCTCAGAGAGCCCATGGGCTTCAGCAGTCGTCATGGTACCACGGAAAAACAGTTCCAGATGGCGGTTCTGCATAGACTATAGGCAGCTCAACAAAGTCACAAAAAAGGATTCATATCCCCTGCCTAGAGTGGACGAGTCCCTTGACTTGGTAGCTGGTTCATCATGGTTCTCAACCCTTGATTTGAGGAGCGGCTACTGGCAAGTGCCATTGTCCCCTGAGTCTGCTCCCAAAACCGCGTTCCGCACAAATAGAGGCCTCTGGCAGTTCAAGGTCCTTCCGTTCGGACTCTGCAACGCTCCTGCCACGTTCGAACGGCTCATGGACAAAGTGTTGGCAGGAGTGCCTCGCCATGAATGTCTCGTATACCTGGATGATCTCTTAGTCCATGGTGATTCGTTTGAGGTAGCACTCGATTCCCTCCGACGGGTGCTGGAAAAAGTGGCAGCAGCAGGCCTGAAACTGCATCCAGATAAATGCCACTTTATGAGGCGGGAAGTTGAATTCCTTGGACACAAGTTGGGGAGGGAGGGCATAGGCACCCTGGAGGACAAAATACACACCATTAGAGACTGGCCAATCCCTACAGACCTGAGACAACTGAAGAGTTTCCTGGGGCTCGCCTCTTACTATAGGAGGTTTGTAAGGGGGTTTTCATGCATAGGGGCACCGCTCTTCCGCCTCCAGCAGAAAGACCATGTTTTCGTCTGGACTGACGAGTGCCAGAAGGCCTTCGATACCCTACGGCAAGCATTGATTGAAGCTCCAGTCCTTGTTCCACCTGACACCTCACTGCCTTTTGTTTTAGACACAGACGCAAGCAACGTCGGCATGGGGGCAGTGTTATCGCAGAACAGACCAGATGGGGAGAAGGTGGTGGCATACTTTAGCAGGGTCTTTAACAAGTGTGAGAAACGCTATTGTGTAACCAGACGTGAGCTCCTTGCAGTGGTAATGGCAGTGAGACACTTCAAATACTACCTGTGCGGCACACCATTCACAATAAGGACAGACCATGCTGCTCTTCAATGGTTGATGTCCTTCAAAGAGCCTGAAGGTCAAGTGGCCCGATGGCTAGAAGAACTCCAGTCGTACGACTTCGCAGTAGTTCATAGACCCGGGTCTAGCCACGCCAATGCCGATGCTTTGTCTCGTCGCCCCTGTGCCGCCGAGGGCTGCCGTCACTGTGAGAAGAGAGAGACGCAGGAGAGGGAACTGTGTCTGGGAAACGAGCCAGCGCAGCCTGCATGTGGAGCATTGAGGGTGTTTGATACACCAGAGTGGAAGTTGGAGCAGGAGAAAGATGAGGATCTGAGGCCTGTTCTACGTTGGCTGGAGGCACAGCAGAGACCCGATTGGGGGGATATTACGGGCTGCTCGTTGGGCACAAAGGGACTGTGGTCCAAATTTAACACACTGAGGCTAAGTGAGGGAGTGCTCCAGCGAGCATGGAAGGAGCCTGCCACTGGGGAGGACAGATGGCAAGTAATAGTGCCCAAAACGCTGAGGGAAGCAGTGTTAACCGCTTGTCATGGGAGTACGGGGTCCGGCCATTTCGGGGTGTCCAAAACGCTCCGCCGCCTCCGCCAGGGGTTCTACTGGGGCCAGCATAGAAGGGACGTGAAGGATTTCTGCCGCAGATGTGATGCCTGTGCAGCTTATAAGGGCCCTCTCGATCAGTCTCATGCCAAACTTCAACAGCAGGCTGTAGGAGCACCAATGGAAAGAGTAGCTGTGGACATCATGGGCCCCTTCCCTGTCACTGAAAGAGGTAACCGGTTCGTTCTCACTGCCATGGACTACTTCACAAAGTGGCCTGAGGCCTATGCAATACCGAACCAGGAAGCAGAGACGGTTTCGGATGCACTGGTGGAGGGGATGTTCAGCAGGTTCGGTGTGGCGGAGGTCATTCATAGTGATCAGGGGAGGAATTTTGAATCCAAGCTGTTTGCAGCCCTTTGTGAACGGCTTGGCATGGAAAAAACTCGCACAACGCCCCTGCACCCCCAAAGCGATGGCCTGGTCGAAAGATTTAATAGGACCTTGGGTCAACAGCTAGCTATCCTTACAGCTGACCATCAGCGGGATTGGGACACTCACCTCCCTTTCATTCTCATGGCCTACAGATCTGCGGTACAGGACTCCACACTGTGTACCCCTGCTTTGCTTATGCTGGGGCGTGAGCTTAGGACCCCCCCAGAGTTGTTGTTTGGGAAGCCCCCGGACATGCCGGGTATACCTGCCGGACCAGAGTATGCAAGGAGGTTGCAAGATCGAATGGAGACAGCCCATGTGTTTGCCAGAGATCAGTTGGAAAAGGCTGGCATGAGACAGAAAAGGAACTATGATGTTAGGAGCAAGGGAAGAGACTTCAAGGCTGGCGAGTCGGTTTGGGTGTACAGCCCGAGGAAGAAAAGAGGACGCTCCCCGAAGCTTGATTGCCACTGGGTGGGCCCCTGCTTGGTTCTAGAGAAGGTGGGGGAGGTAGTGTATAGGGTGCAGATGCCGCCTAGAGGCAGGAAGGTAGCCTTGCATAGAGACAGGCTGGCCCCGTACAGAGGTAACTTGGCCGTCTCTTTTGAAAAGAGAAAGACCACCCCCCCTGCCTCACAAAACAACATTGACCCCACACCCGTGCCCCACACCCCAGTGGCTCCTGAATCCTCCGCCCTAAACACCCCACATGCGGCCACTTCCCATGGACTTTCCACTGATCCCCATGCCCCAACCCCTCATCCCCTTGCAAGCTCAGACATTCAACCTGAGATGCGGCCAAGGAGGCAGAGACGTCGGCCTGGGCACCTTAAAGACTTTGTTTGCCCCCTCGTGGACGAGGGTTCTTCTTATTAAAGGGGGGGCAGTGTAATGTCAGTATAAATGGAAGAGACTAGTTAGTTAGTGTTATGTTGCTCGACAATGTTAATCGACTCACAAGTGGTTCTATCTGTTAGTCCCTGGTTCTTTAAGGGGTGGGGTTTTAGCGGGGTCAAGGGGCTAGAGCGAGTGAAGAGCTGGGAGCGGGAAGACAGAGTGAGTTTAACAACAGAGACAGCACGTTATATCTCTCCCCTTCATGTTGTACGGCGTGGGTTACGGCCATAACAGTAACCCTGCAGTTCTTAAATAAAGCCTTAGAAGGAGGAAGAATCCGTCTGTTTACTTTTAGTAGCGAAACGCTACAATACTGTAACATAACATAACATACTGTAATATAACATAAATGAACACAACATAACAACATGCCACATAACACAACACATACCTTAACATAACAACATAAAACAACACATAACATAACACATAGCTTAACATAGCATAATATAACAACACATAGCTTAACATAACAAAACAACAGCATAAAACATAACATAACAAACATAACATAGCATAACATAGCATAGCATAGCATAACATAGCATAACATAGCATAGCATAACATAGCATAAAACATAACATAACATAAAACATAACATAACATAACATAGCATAACATAACATAGCATAAAACATAACATAACATAAAACATAACATAGCATAACATAACATAGCATAAAACATAACATAACATAAAACATAACATAACATAACATAGCATAACATAACATAGCATAACATAACATAGCATAAAACATAACATAGCATAACATAACATAGCATAAAACATAACATAAAACATAACATAACATAACATAGCATAGCATAACATAACATAGCATAGCATAAAACATAACATAACATAACATAGCATAAAACATAACATAGCATAACATAGCATAAAACAAACAACATAACAACATAAAACATAACAAAACATAACATAACATAACATAGCATAAAACATAACATAGCATAACATAACAGCATACAACAACATAACAACATAAAACATAACATAGCATAACATAAAATATAACATAACATAAAACATAACATAACATAACATAAAACATAACATAACATAACATAAAACATAACATAACAGAATAAAACATAACATAACATAAAACATAACATAGCATAAAACATAACATAACACATAACATAACATAACATAATATAAAACATAACATAACAAAACATAACAAAATTTGAATTGAATGCAAACCACTTTGAGGGCACAAACACAGCAAGATGAGACAACACAATAAAAAGGTATAACATTCAAGTGAACAAAGTGAGACATCATTGGTCACACAATAACATACCACATTACATAGTAACATTCCTCAACACTGACGTTCACAGAACCCACCAGACAACACAAACACGGCCCCTGGATTCATTCAGAATGCTTTCCTATTGACCTGTCCCTGAAGAAACATTGACTCAGGCCCTGAAATCCCAACGTGATTAATGATCCACATCGAGCATCAAACGCCGTCAGACACTGGACATCAGTCAGTGTAACACTGCCCAGCGAGACACTTGCTACACACACACGGATGCTGAGAGCGTCATGTGGTCAGACACACGCCTCCATTAATCACATCAACCCAAACACCATTAGTTACTTTAAGATATATGATAACAAGAAATTAATCTGCATAAAAAGAATCTGATCATAAATGAAGGAAAATCAGACAGTGTGATTTGTTCATTCACTCTCTATAACCTAATTTCCGGAGTTGTTTTCCAGTGCCAACGCTAACTAAGAGATTCGCTCCCATTTGGATGGTGTATCTGGTTTCCATGAGGACAGCTGGGATTTGCTGGAACACAGAGGAGCTTTACTTCCGGAAGATCAGGATACAGTTCTCAGTCCTGGCAATCCTCATTCTCCCAATGCATCAACTAAACTAGACATCAACAGCCATGTTTTGCTTTGTTACACCACCATTCAAAAGGTTGGGGTCAGATTATTTTATTTTTTTAAAGTCCTTGTCATCAATAATTTAAATAATATACCAAAATGACATATTTAAATGTTTTTCCAGTAAAAAAAAAAAAATGTTTTTCGAATAGAAAAATGTAGAAGAACAGCTTTTATTTGAAATATAAATCTTTTATAAAATTATGAATGTCTTTACTGTCACTTTTGATTAATTGAATGCATCCTTCCTGAATTAAAGTATTAATTTCTTATTTTTTTAAAATCTTACTTATGTTATTTTCAATAAAATATGTTTTTTTCATGCCTGAATGTAACTCTACACCCTTGCTTCATTTAGTATATGTGACCCTGGACCACAAAACCAGTCACATGGGTAAATTTTCGAAAATTGAGATTTTTACATCACCTGAAAGCTGAATACATAAGCTTTCCATTGATGTGTGGTTTGTTAGGATAGGACAATATTTGGCCGAGATACAACTATTGAACATCTGGAATCTGAGGGTGCAAAAAAATGGAAACATTGAGAAAATCTCCTTTAAAGTTGTGCATTTATGTTCACGATATTGTCTCATTCACTCACAATTTTTTTTTTTTTTTTTTTTTTTTACGGTAGAAAATAAAAAAAATATCTTCATGGAACATGATCTTTACTTAATATCCTAATGATTTTTGGCATAAAAGAAAAATCGATCATTTTGACCCATACAATGTATTGTTGGCTATTGCCACAAATATACCCGTGCGACATGTGACTGGTTTTGTGGTCCAGGGTCACATGATGAATATGCAAATTAGTCTCCGCCTCCACTCACTCACACCAGCTCGGATTACCTGATCCACTCGTTCAACTTTACTGTAGTAAACGCTGCACAGCGGCCAGTGGAAATACTGGTTTAATTCAGCCAATATATGTTTAAACCAGAAACCGATTCAGAAGAAGAGGAAGAGTGAATTAGACAGGCTCGTCTACAGGTCAATGTATCAGAATACTAATGCGTTTTATGTATCGCTCTCTACGATGTTGAACACATAACGGTAATTGATATGATCAGCCCTTGGCTTGACTACGTTATCAAACAGCTAATAATGTGTTACACAAACCATGTTCCCGTTCGGCATCCTTAGAAATGCTTTAAGCATCAGAGAAAGTCAGTGGAGAAAAGCATCATAACATAATATACATCATATACATAATTCACCTGCTATATCACTATATTTACCCAATTTTTCTTGTTCTCAGACTTTCTTTGGGACACTGCCATTCAAAGGAGAAAATACTCAGCAATGGTGTTGATTGATGAATTTGCATATTAAAGCATATTAACCACAACACATAGGACTTTAAGAAATGAATACTTTTACTCATCAAGGATGCATTAAATTGATCAAAAGTGACAGAAAATAAATTTATAACTGTTAAAAAAAAGAGTTCTATTTAAAAAAAAATGCTGTTCTTTTCAACTTTCTATTCATCAAAGAATCCTGAACAAAATGATTATGGTTGCCACAAAAATATGAAGCAGCAGAACTGTTTGATAATAAGACACATTGAGCAAATCATCATATTAGGATGATTTGTGAAGGATCATGTGACACTGAAGACTGGAGTAATGATGCTGAAAATACAGCTTTGATCACAGGAATAAATTACATTTTAAAGGACATTAAAACAGAAAATAGTTTTTTTTTTTTATTATTGTAATAATATTTTAATAAAGTTTCACAGACTAAGGCCTGGTTTCACAGACAGACAGGACACAACGTGCCTTAGAGAAAACAACACTGGTGTGCATCTCGAGACAAAACACTGGCACTGAAGAAAAATGTCAGCCATTGCTTTTTCTCGAGATGCACACCAGTAATGTTTTCTTTTTTCTAAGGTTGCGTTCAGTCTGGGAAAACGCTTAAGTCTCGTCTCTGAAACCAGGAAAAAATGTTTAACACTAGAACTACCAAGGCAAGTCATTTTGACTCTTTTAAAATTTTGCAATGTAATAACTTTGTTGAAATAAAACCCATGTAACTATAAGACCCTGACTTTTCCTAAATGTGTCTATATTTTATTCTATCATTGTTATTTTATTAAAATTACAAGACACAAAAAGGGTTTTGAGTATTTCAACCTTGAATGGCCATAACACTCATACTGACCGTATGCATACAATTTTCATTGTAATTTTACAGAATGATATTTTTGCTCACTAAAACAAATATCAGTTACTAAATCAGTTCGTTTTCTCGCAGTTTATTATATTTTTATATTATTTTCCCGTGACTGTTTTGGCCAGTTTGGGGCATATGCGTATCATATGTGCCCATAAAGGTTTTACCTATGCATTTTGAAATGCATATTGCCGATGTTTTTGTAAGTTATTGTATTCTAATATCCACGGATGAATACATTTGTTTTCATTTTACAAAGAAAATAATAGAAAATTGATCACTTTCGACTTTGCATCTGTAATTACAATAGCTGTTCCTGTGGTTGTCGATTGACTAATACATTTTTTCACGTACATTAGAATTAAAATGTAGTGTTCTGATGTTTATTATTACCTATCCTAACATTACAGATCCATTTATTCTTAGATTTGATATAGCTTATTGAAATTATATGCACATAATGTACGAGTGGTCAGAATGACTGCTATGGCCATTATAGAATTCCGGTAGTTCTAGTGTTAACACACGTCTATTATTGTGTGGTATCATCAATTTCACATCCTAAATGGCATATTAACCCAAACAAACTTCCTGTGTAAATGTGCGGCTCCTAAACAGATCAAACTCCTTTTCTTTCATTTCATCATTCGTCTACTGTGATGTTAAGCCATTAAGTGTGTTTGTTTGCCTTGTTCACCTGCACAGAGCATCTCTGCTTGGTTTGGCATAACAAGAAATCTATTCTAAATGCTTATGGATGCAACAGCCATCCTTTTTCAGCATGAACTTATCTGACTCGAAAATCACCATGTATTAACTGGCTCTTCCAAGTGAATGAAAACAGCGCTCAGAACGCATAATCATAAGGATAATACAATTACAGCGGAGGCCCGCAAGCGTGACGATGAATCAGACGTCTAATCAACACGTAGTAAGAGTCGTTCTCACGCACCTGAGATGGAAAACAACTATAGAGAAGAAATCAATAAAATGGCACTTCATGCAACAGCAGAAGCTTTCATTTCTACAAATAATATTGTCTGTTATTACAGTACTGTGCAAAAGTCTTAGGCATGTTAATATCCCCCCTAAAAAATGGTTTTAAGTCAGTTATTTCTATCTTTTGCTGTAGTGTGTCAGTAGGAAATATCAGTTTACATTTCCAAACATTCTTTTTGCCAGTAATTGTAATAATCCAGTAAGATTTGTGTATGCACAAGGAGTCTGACAACAGCCGGTATATGATCTGATCTCACCATCATCGAGTCCGTCTGTGATTACATGAAGAAACAGAAGAAACTGAGACAGAGTAAATCCAGAAGAACTGCGGGAACGTCTCCGAGACGCTTGAAGAAACCTTCCAGCAAAGCTCCCTGAAACACTATGCGCAAGTGTACCTGGACAAAAGCCGTTTTAAACGCAAAGGGTCGTTACACCATATATTGATTAGAATTAGTTAATAGAAGTTAAATCATAAATACATTCAATTTGTGATTTTATTTTTGAAAGCATTCTCACTTTATAGCATTTTAACACGAGTGCCAGTGCTTTACTTCACAGTCCTGTAGCTTTGCAGGAAGGTTTCTTCAAGCGTCTCGGAGACGTTCCCGCAGTTCTTCTGGATTTAGTCTGTCTCAGTTTCTTCTGTTTCTTCATGTAATCACAGACGGACTCGATGATGGTGAGATCAGATCAGACCGGCTGTTGTCAGACTCCTTGTGCATACACACATCTCACTGGATTATTACAATTAATGGCAAAAATAATGTTTGGAAATGTAAACTGATATTTCCTACTGACACACTACAGAAAAAGATAGAATTAACTGATATTAACATGCCTAAGACTTTTGCACAGTAAATAATAATATTTTATTGTCTATTTCTTTAGAAAACCATTTATGTACCAAAACATTGACCAGAGGAACCTACAATGAAGCTCAAGGTTACTGTAATGAGAGTTGTTTTAGGGAAAAGGAATCATTTGTACATTCAGGCAATGTACTAAACGATCTCGATGACTCGTTTTCTAAGACGAGGTCATTAACAGGAATGAACGGAGCGCTTTATGTTTAAGTAGATTGAGTTCTCAGTGCGTGTCGTGAATGCGAAGGTTGTGTTTTCTACAGGAGCTGAACAGAAAGTTAACAAGGCATGTCTCTGTACAGCACTGGTCTAATTGTATACTGCAGACAAATTACCAATCACAAGCTCATAATTATGCAAATTAGACCCGTGACTGCGGCCCACCTGATCCACCGCATCTTAACTGATAAAAGACAGCTATCGTACTGAAGTGCTTTATTCACTAAGAGGTTATTCTCTCAGATCTGGAGGGATCAAGAGTTATCGATGAACAACAGGAGCCTCACGCGTGTTTAATGAACAAACTATTTTCCAAGTCAAATAAGGTGCTTTACCACGGGGAACGTTTAAACTCACATTGATAATCGAAAGTGTCCCAAAGCAAAAGACTCTTAATGTCTTCCTGTTTCCTTTGAATGGGAAGCTGATTATCACACTAAAAGCATAATAAGTGTCAATAACGTGAATTATTAAGGGATTTAAAGTGGCACCGAGCAGTCAGTGTTAATTACCACCAACTATCTGTCTTGAAACAAATTTATTTATTTATTTTCTGTCATTGTGAGGATGACAGCTTCTGTTATGGCTGGGTGACATAGCTAAACAAATAAAACTATATATGCCACAATAACAATGCATTTTCTTATGTTTTTTACAATGTTTTTGAAAGAAGCCTCTTCTACTCAAGATTAAAATACAGTGAAAACAATTATATTGTGAAATATTATTACAATTTAAAATAACTGTTTTTTTATTTAATATACGTCACATGATCCTTCAGAAATCATTCATGATGATTTGCTGCTCAAGAAACATTTCTGATTATTATTAATGTTAAAAATGTTAATGACATTAATGTTAATAAAAATGTTAATGACATTAATGTTAAAAAACTAATTTTTTGCTGATTAATATTTTTATACTGTTATATTTTTTTTTTTCAGGATTCTTTGATCAATAGAAACGTTCAAAAGAACAGCTTTTATTTGAAATATAAATATTTAATAAAATTATGAAAGTCTTTACTGTCACTATTTAATGCATCCTTCCTGAATTAAAATATTAATTTATTTTAAAAAATTAAAATCGTACTGACCCCAAACTTTTGAACGGTAGTGTATATTTTTTACCAAAAGCATTTAAAACAAAAAAATTGTGAATGATGACAAATAAATAATTGAATCATAAATATTGAGCCCTAAATAAATTCACCAAACCAAAAACATGAAAATAAATCAAACCCATAAACTCAAGTCATTTTTGCTACTAATGAGACTCCTGAAGTGAATACTGTTCTCAAACAAATAAAAAATTTATGAGAGCAAAATGAGTCAATCATTTTGATACACTTTCTCAGAAAAAAAACTGTAAATTGTAATTGTATATCAGCTATTTTGTCAACGTTTAGAAGTACATTAGCATCTAGCTGATCTCCAATACTGCATTAATATCATCACAATGTTGCTTAATTATATATTGTCTGCAAAATCATGCAGAAATGACATACATCGGCATATTTTCCATACAGTGTGACGTCCAGTCACGATCCGCATCCATCCACAGTGTTTCAGAGCCTCATCGACTAACAGAGGTTTTGACACTGAGCTTTAATTACAGACAAAAGTGTGACTTCGCCTTCAGATCTCCACTTGAGCCTGTCTGGACCTTGACAAGGCAACAGTCAACACGTTTGAGATCGATTTATCAGTGTTAAAGTCCCCATCTGCTCTCCGCAGGGGTCTGCGCCCATAGCACAGGAAAATCAGAAAGGAAATGTATGTAATGTCATCCGTTAGACTTAAAAGAAAAGATCTGGTCACTTAAACAAAACTGAAAGGGGACCTATGAAACCCCTTTTTACAAGATGTAATACAAGTCTCCGGTGTCCCCATGTGTCTGTGGAGTTTCAACTCAAAATACCCCACAGATCATGCCCAAAATGCCTCTTTTTGGGTGGAAGCAAAAACACTCTGTTTTGGTGTGTGTATCTTTAAATGCAAATGAGCTGCTGCTCCCTGCCCCCCTTTCCAGAAGAGGCCATTCACACAGAGGGCCCTATCTTACACCCAGCACAATGCAGCGCCAAGCGCGATGCAAGTGAGTTTTGCTAGTTTCAGCCCGACGCAGTTATCATTTTCACGTCCTGCGCCACGTTGTTTAAATAGCAAATGCATTTGCGCCCATTTGAGCGCCCATGGGCGTGCTAGTCTGAAAACGAGGTGTGTGTTCTGGCGCATTGTTGGCGCATTGCTATGTTGAGGAACAGAAATAGGCTGAGCCATTGACCAACTGAAACCTGCTCTAAAGTCAATGGCGCAATATATATATTTTTTGTTATTTAAAGAGCGCGTTAGTAATGTGCGCCTATAGGCGGGTCCACAACGCGCGTACACGCTGCTTATTAAACACACAGGGACGCACAGCAGCACACAAACATGACAAATATTTAAAATAAAAGGATTACAATGTAAAAGATTATTATTGTGTACATAAAGATATGGTGGAATCCGGCTTGTCCCGTAGATGTTCTGCTTGCGCACTTTGACCTCGCGCACGAGCAGATCCGTTTGCGCTCTGGAGACGCGTTAGGCCTTTCCACTATCAAATTCCGTCATGTAAATAACGAATCCGCCATGGCACGAGCGCAACTGGCATTTAAAGGGAATGGGAGATGAGACTCTGATTGGTTTAACGCACGTAAATCCCAAAACACACCCATTACTCATTAAGAGAATAGGGACAACACTTTTAGACCTTTTTTCCTGTCGTTAAACTAGCAAAAGTGGATTCGGACTCGCCCTGAGTGAACTCGCTTTAGATCATGCGCTTAGATCATTAAAATAGGGCCCACAATGTTCCTTTGCATCTAAAAATGAGAGATGTGGGCAGAGGTAAATGCAAGGTGTAGACTAGAGACACCTTTTTTAAAAGTTCAACTTCTTTTAACTTGAGCGCTGAGTTTTTAGAGCGCTGTAAGATGTGAGACGCAAGCTCAGCGGTCAGCGCATTTACATAGAAAACGCATTCCTGTGTTAATTAATACAGTTTGACTGTTTATCATGTAGATGAGACATTCTTGTGTTTCCACTAGCTGCTCTAGAGAGGAGATACACATGGCGGACTGCGTACGGCTCACTCAGGGGAGGAGCTAAGCTAATATGTTGTGGGCGGGGCCTGTTGCATTGTGATGTCACAAAGCACAGAAAATGCTAACGTTTTGAGAGAGTTTGTTATTTAAGGGGGATATAAAGCAAGCAGTGGGTGGATTTTTACCATTATAGGATGTAGGGCTGAGCGATATTCTGTTTTAACATCGACATCGCGATGTGCGCATGAGCGATAGTCACATCGCCGGAACATGCGATGTGAAGGGTAGTAGCACCCATGGTGTATTAAGAGAACGATAGCACCATGGTAGCACACAGTAAACACGAGTTTGTTGTATGGCTTGTTGCTGGGGTGACATGCACGTTCCGCGTGCCTGCACAGTGATTGGTTCGCTGTGCCGCTGCTCACCGCTCACAGCCAACATTCACTGGCAATCTTATAGCTAAAAAAGGGGCGACGAAGAGGATCCGCCGCAAAAAAAATTATGATTTCGTACCAAAAAGAGAGTCAAAATCAGCTATTTGGGACTATTTCGATAACAAAAAGGAGGATGTTGACCAAAAAGAGGTACTTTGCCTGGAGGTGTTATAAAGTTGTGGGCACAAAACAAGGAAACACCACCAATTTGTCTGATCACTTAAAACGGCACCACAAAGCTTTTTTATTTAAAAATGTGTTCTGCTTTTGTGTTTACAGAAATATGTTCTAATTTTGGAATAAAATATTAAGTGACCTTTTTGTCACTTGTAATGAAGCTTGCTTATTAGTGAAAACTTAACATGTTAAACTTATTAGTGAAATTATTAATATCATGGAATGGTAATTATTGACTTTAGCCTGGATTGATGTCTCGCAATATCGCAATATATATCGTTGGGAAAAAAATAATCGCAATGTAATTTTTTTCCAATATTGTGCAGCCCTAGTTGTGTACATACACTGCCGACACACATTTATGATTATAACAGGTCCCCTTGAACTGAAAAGTCTATTAAAGCTCCTGATGTATAAAAGAGCAAGATCTGAGTGTTTTGGCTCGGTAGACTCGTGGTTCGTGCCAGCTGAGATTGGCACATCTCCGCACCTTTCATGTCCTCTATTTCTATTAAGATATCCGCAGTCCATTTGTGTCAACCCTCCACTTTCCCTGGTACTCACGTTCATATTTCATTCAGATTCATATTTCATGCAGTTAATGCCTGTGTGCAGCTCTGTTGCACACCAGTGTGAATGTGGCGTACACTAATTTAAAAACATTTTAAGATTGTATATTTATCTATGAAAGCTCATTCCCTCCACATAAGAAAATTCCCCCCACTCCTGTTGTTCATGCTTTGGTAAATCATAATTATGGCATTAAAAGTCAATATAAAAAAAAATACAAAAATATGAGAAATGCATAACCATGAGACGAAAATGATAATTATGAGATAAAAGGACACAATTATGACATGCTAAGTCTTAATTATGAGATAAAAATACAAAAGTTATAAGATAAAATCATAATTATGCCATTAATTAAGCCATTAAAACAATGTCATAATTGACAAAAAACATAACATGACTTTGTCATAATTATGACTTCATGTCAATATTTCAACTATTCATGCCATTATTTTTACTGTCATAATTCTGACTTTTTAATATCTCAATTTCAACCTTTTAAGTCATAATTATGACCTTTTTATATCATAATAATAATACACCAAAGCATGTATTTTTTTGTTTTTTTTCTTGCATAGAGGAAATGGGCTTTCATAATTAACAGGTATGATATAAATGGTGAAACAAGTGCAACATGTTCCTGGATCAATATCTTTGTTGATCCTGGAACAACATTTCAATCAACCAATCAGATTTGAGAGACAAGTTTGTGTCAAATTTAGTCTTTCAGCCAGGGTTAGGTGCGTCTACATCAGTGTTATTCACATATCATTTCCCTCTGATTTAGGGATAAATTAGGATTAGGACAAAACTTTTGGACAGGAATGTTGCTCCAGGATTAACAAAATATGTATGTCTTACTTGGCAAAATCACAGTGGCTGATATGGAGCTCTGTGTATATGCATTTGATGGGATTCAGAGTATATATTTGTGAGATTGTTGACGTACCTCTTCCCACTGGTGAATGTAGCGGATCAGCCGAGAGAGACGCAGCAGCCTCAGCAAGCTCAGGATCTTAGTGAAACGCACAATCCTCAAGGCTCGCGCCGTCTTGTACACCTCTGAGTCTATGCCCTTCTCCACGATCAGGAAGATATAATCCACCGGGATGGAAGAGACAAAGTCCACCACAAACCAGGTCTTCAGGTACTTTTTCTTGATGGTCTTGGGATCCAGGATGATGTCGGAATTGTCCTCGATAATGATGCCCGTGCGGAAGTTGAGCACCAGGTCCATGAGGAAGAAGGTGTCGGAGATCACGTTGAAGATGATCCACGGGGTGGTGGTCTCTTCTTTGAAGAAGGTGATGCCCACAGGAATAATGATCAGGTTGCCCACCATGAAGAGAAGCATGGTGAAATCCCAGTAGAACCTGCAAGAGAGACCGGAGAGACTTTATCTAGCACCAGTTCAACCCTGCGATCTCACTACTGAACATGTGTAAACGCTGCGTTGATGTTTTTGTATTTCCTGCACAAAAATATTACAATATTAATCCCGATTCACTCATAATCCCATATTGCAAGCATCATGTAAATGCATAAACTGTTTGCAATGACGAGACACTAAGAAAACTCAAAAAGACAGCTGGCATATGCATGTACACATTTGAATTTTTGGTAATGAGTTATGCATTAACTAATCTTAATATGAGCAATGCATTTGGATAACACTTTATTTTGTAACGCTTTAGACATTCTACTAACTATAAGTAACTTTGCAACTACATGCCAATTTATTCTACTAACCTGAACACCTAATCTAAACCGAACTGTCTACTAATACTCTAATAACTGCTAGTTGACATGTACTGCATTTGCAAAGTTACTATTAAACATGAGACTATCAAAATAAAGTGTAACCTGGGTTATAGTAGGTATTAATATGTTTGTTAAAATTAGTTAATAAAGTACAACTATTCATTGTCAGTTCATGTCAGCTCAAGTCCATGATTATTATATTAACATACAACTTTAGATTTGAATAACGTATTAGTAAATTATGAAACGAACTTGAACTAAGATTAATAAATGCCTTAGTATTTTCATTGTTAGTTCACATTAACTAACGCACTCAATGTTAACAAATTCCAATGCATTATTGAAAGATTGAAAGTAAAGCTACTGAAAAAAAATATTTGGCGCGAGAAGGATTTTTTTCATTTATTTTTTAACAACCATTAAAAGAAGCATCACGGCACGCATTTGTGAGATTCTCATTGCCTACATTTTGCAGTTCATGTGTGTTTCTGTTTAAAAACATGCATGAGAATTAATGAGTCGATTAAATAACGGTAATTTCCTGTTTATTCTGATTGTCATTTAAATGCAAAGAGAAATATTCTGATAGCTTTCAATCCAATAAGTCTAATGACATTAAACATTTCTAATGTGAATATTATACATTCATTAAATAATGAATATGATTATTCCTGTGTTGTGAGGATTATAATGCTTTCAGAATGCATGTTTTGTTTTGCACACTATAAATCAATAACATTAGCACTGCAATGAAGCAATGCATTATAATACGAGAAAGCTTTATATTGACCTTGTAAAGAGGGCTAGAGTGCCGAAAAGCTCACAAGACCCTTGATATTTGAGTCTCAAACGGCTGTGACGGGTGTGAGTCAATTCCTGAAGGTCTGAAATAAAGCGTGGAGCGGATATGATCGGTTTCCACGTGGTGCTGCACACGTGTGCAACTCAAGGTCACAGCAGAGCGCTAAGGTGCATGCTGACTCATAACTGGAGACTGATGCAACAATGGCCGTCTCTTTATGGGAGGTTTGCACAGCCGATCGTCTCGAAGAACTGTCGAGGGTCTTTGATATGTCAAGATGACATTTGAATGGAGTGGGAGTGCTATGCATCAGTTTCAGGTTTTTCTACGCAGATGATGCAAAATGATGTGCATGTTTTTGCATGCAACCTCATGCAAAGATTGCATGCATGCACATTCTCATCACTAACAGCAGTGATCTTAAGACATTATGACCCAGACAAAGTCTCAACACTGCAAATTAAAGCGCATAATGCATTGCAACAACTCATCTCTGAGGGCCTTCGATGATTTACATCCCACATAATCATTTAAAGTTACAATAAATAATACTTATGCATGTTGCATTAATGACGGACTAAAATGTGAAATGTAAATAAACCCTGAGCAATGCAAACATTGTTTCATTAGATGCAAATCACTGACAGACTGTGGCGCTGTCCACTCAGAGAGGTGCTGTCATAATGACAACATGACCAACTCTCTGTAGAATAACACTAGACTGAAAGTTTGGCACACGCCTAAATTGTATTTATTGCTTCAATATTTGAAGACCTATCAGTAACACTTGACATATGTGCATTATGTGACCATGAGGCAATCAGATTATCTCAGAATGAATGTAAATATGTTCAAATCTAATGCCGCATATCGACTAGACAAAACTGCTTATGTGCTTCAGTGTATTTGGTGTCACATTGTTATGGTTTTCTCGTCAACCAGATTTGATCTAGTCGGTTAAAAAATAAATCTAATTCAGCATGAAAACTACCGGACAACAAATGCTTAGTCTAAAATCACAATGCAATTGCTTTTTTTTTTTTTTTTTATAACCATAAGAATAACACACCTTAATATTATGAGAGAATAATATAATACTCGTATGTTCAGGTTTGGATGCTTTTGAAGGCCAGATTGTGCAAGGGTCTTCACAAACATAGCAAAATATGTTAAAAAACTGACTAGTGAGGACAAATAAAGTATTTGAAAGAGATATAAATCAGTCAAATCATGCTTAGCTTTAAATCGACTTAACACGTTTGTGTGAGGGGTTCAAAAGTCTGAGACCACTAATATAAAAATGTATTCATTAATATTAATCTGAGAATGCATCTGTTGCTTTAATGACAGCAGCACTGAAGCTGACATAAACAAAACCTGATGATCATGTCACTAATTATGCAAGATCTTAAAGATCTTGGTGACAATAAGGTTTGTATTAACATTATGAACTAACAATGAACAATAATCAGTTTAAGGTACCGTGAACTAAAACGTACATGATTATTTATTTATTTTTATTAACTAACATTATCAAAGGTTAATCAGTGCTGTAAAAATGTATTGTGCATTGTTAGTATGCATTAACGAGTGAGTGAGACCTTATTATTAAGTATGACCAATATCTGTTATTATGCATAAGATATAAGAATTTTCCAAAGTCCTCAAATGCACGCGAAAGAAAAGCATCTACACTTTTTGGATCCCATGCTCAGTCGCTGTTGGTCAACATGTCCAAAGTTTCTCTCACCTGAAGTCGCTGTACGGGTGAATGATCCAGTTTCCCGCCGATTTGACGCGCTCCTGCTCCTTCTCCACCGCCTTCTGGCTGCCGTACATGCGCAGGGAGAATTTATTGACCCCGGGCTGCAACATGCTACTGAACTGCCTCTGCATGAAGCTCGTCTGGCTGTCCCGGCTGTCCCGGGTCTCGGTGTCCTCCTGACCTCCATCATCGGATTTGAGGAACGTCACCGAGTTCCGGGGCTGCTGTGCGCCGTGGATCGAAGACGAGGCTTTCCTGCTGGGAGTGTTGGAAAAGGACACTTTGGAATCCTTCTTCTCCGGGAACCCGGGGTTGTTCGAGGCGTCCTGCCCCTGCGTGCTGGTTCCGTCAACGCTGGTCGTTGAATTGCACGCTGTCCGCTTAAACCCGTCCGTCTTGGACATGATGGACCGGAGGCTCCCGGTGCCGGAGTCCCGCCTGCACTCCCCGTTCTTGTTGCATTTCATGCTGGAAAGCGGTGCTGAGGGATTGCCGTCGCCTTCGGCTGCATTACAAGGCTCTACCGTCACGGTGGCCACTACGGTAGACGCTTTGCCTCCTCCTCCTCCGCCCTTAACGGTGTCGTGGCGACCCGCAGAAGAAGCAGCATCACCCGGGCGCGCATCAGTGGAAGTGGAGCTCCTGGACGCGCCTCCTCCTCCTCCTCTTCCTCCTCTTTCTCCTCCTCCTTTAATCTGCTGTGCGCTCCCTCCTCCACCTGCTCTCCTCAGTCGCGGATGCTGAAACTTGGATTCCTCCTCCCCATCTTCCGTCTCCTCCGTGGCGACGTGATTGGGTTTCGGGTTCGAACCGGAGGCGGCATCCGAGTTGGACTCCAGGCAACTCTTAGCGGTGCTTTTCCCGGCGCAGTGATACGCCGGCGCGCTCTTATGGGCCGCTTTCTTCGTCATGGCAACATCCGAACCGGGCGAGAGCTCATTCCGGTCCATGTCATTCACAGGATCAGATCTGGCCTGTAATTATCTTTGCGGGAAACCAATCAGCAGGGATGATGGGTGAGAGAGAAAGAGAGAGAGAGATAGAGTGAGACCTACGTGATTTCTTTGCCAACAAAATGAAACAGCTTTTAGTTTATTAACTGTTTGTTGGGTCACTCTCTGAGTCTGAGTGCGTTTTCCATTTCAATAAGTTATATATGATTTTACAGATAGGCTAAACAATGTTGCATTGCGTAATTTCAAGCTATATATTGTCAAATAATATCTAATTATATAGTATGTCTTATGGATAACAGGGATGAAAGTTATTCAGCTAATTCAGGCATTGTGCTCAAGGTCATGACATATAATAACATATACATGTAAAACACGTGACAAACAAATACATGGCTTCACGCACTTCCTAAAATGATGATGTCATTATGGCAATTGCGCATTATTAATAACAAGGTTTGCATATAGTCACACTTTAAATGTTTTAATTTAAATATAGAACTTAAAAACGATGAAAACACATGCATTACTAAAATTAGCAGTATATAAGATGCAGATGTTGGAAACATCCTCCTAACGAAAAAAAATAATATATGGATTGCTTATGTTTTAACATGCACATAAGAGCATGACAAATGTGTGAGACACATGCTTTATTCACGCATACGAGCACGTTGCGTTTATATTAATTTGTTGTCTTCACAGTCCTGCTGACTTGATGAAGTGATCAATCATGAGTCTATCGTGCTTATCCAGAAATCTATAAATGACTAAGGTCACGTGCATAGACAGATGGCTGGAATATTTAAAGCTACTATTGTCGCATAAACAGTCTGGCACTTTTGCAGTCTAAAAAAATG
Organism: Leuciscus leuciscus; assembly: GCF_965113295.1. Taxonomy (NCBI): domain Eukaryota; kingdom Metazoa; phylum Chordata; class Actinopteri; order Cypriniformes; family Leuciscidae; genus Leuciscus; species Leuciscus leuciscus. The sequence goes on from NC_138730.1 coordinate 43,928,310, forward strand.
CAGATGTCGTCATCATGGCGTTATGATGTCACATCGGTAGAGGATGCGCTCAATGACAGGCAACAGTGCGATCTAGAGTCAGACTGATGTGTGGCGCCACCTACCGGCACACACACTGAACTACAGCAGAGTTTTAGACAACCACTGGGGTCACTCAGCTTTAAACACCTGTTGAATCTCTTCAGAATTAGAGATATATACAGAGAGATCCCATAGAGAGTCAAAACAACTCGAGCTGAGATACTCTTCAACTAATAATGCAGCAATAATGTTCAAAATTATATCAAACATACACTGTAGATGCAATGATGGCCATCAAAGTGTAAAAAAAATCTGATAAAATGCATGGATAAGGATTTTTTTTTTTAAAGACTGACTCTACATTTTTGTAACAAATTATATTATCAGCATAATAATTTGAGAATGTTATATTATATGCTTGAGAGCTATAAGATAATTCAGTGCTATATCTAGATTTATGGTTAAATCAGCACTAAATTAAAAAAACAAAAAAAAATCTAATAAATATCACATATTTTAGATTTTATTATTGAAAATAAGTGACAAACGAATACATAGCTTCATGCGCTTCCTACAATGATGATTATGAATGTATCATGGTAACTGCATATTACTTAATAACAAGGTTTGCATATAATGTTTTAATAACACAATAAAAGAAGCAAAAGAAAATTTGTTGGTTTAGTGATCTAGAAATGCTGAAATATGACTTTAAAAATAGTAATTTCTGGGTTAAATGAGGGGAGTAAAAAAATCCCAGATATGCTTTCATAGTAGACATATTCACAACATTTACATCACAAGAGAAAGCTGATCTGTGAGAAGTGCATCTGTTCTTGAGCACTTCCACGATCAGAAAGCAAGTCATCTTCCTCCTTTGAACATCACTGATGCGGAGGCTAGTAGACATTAATGAGGCTCACACAGAAGTCCTGCAGACTATAGCAGATCTTACCTTGTTATCCCTGATGCTGACGTGGAGCTGAAGCCAGCCAATGCAGAGACTGAAGCGTACCTTGAGAACAGAGCCTGGAGCAATGACATTGAAAGGTTGTCTCAGCGCAGCGGAGAGAGAGAGAGGTGGGACTCTTCAGTGATGGAGCGTTTGACCTCTGGAGGTCAGTGAGGTCGCCATGCTCCCGAACACACTCTCTCTGGTTAAACCTGAGCAGCTCTGCATGAACCTCTCTTTATATCTCTCTCGCTCACTCTCGCTCTCTGCAGAACAGAATGCCGGCACTCACTTCCTGGTATGACACATTTAAGGATGATGCTTTGGGCTTCATTTGCATAAAAGGCAAAGTTCCAAGAAAGGAGAAGATCTGTGGATTGATCCTGGAAGCTTCACAAACTCAGGAGACCACCTCTGATCTCCAGTTTTTTGGGGTTTTTTTTTAATCATTTTTATAGGCATTGCACGTCAGGAAAATGAAATTTCCACCCAGTTAGCTGAGCATAACAAGAAAAACACATTCACTGGGATATTTCGCTGATATTTCTGGGTTTTCCATGACTGTGGGAAATCTGTATCACACACCAGACTGTGGAAGAAGATTTGAAAGTCAGGAAAGAACTGAAGATCAGTGTAGTTACTGTTAACTAAAAAATATAAATAATTATATGTATATATGTGTAAAGTACTAAAATTATTAAAACTGAAAGAAAGAAATTAAATTCTAATGGAAATATTTAAGCTGAGAAAAATAAAAGCACATAAAAAAATAACTAAAATTAAAATAAAAGCTAATTGAAAACATTAATAAATACTATAATAGTATTTAAATAAAAAAAAAAAAAAAAAAAATTATACTTTAAACTTGGACATCATTTGACTACAATGCACAATCAGGATTTTTTTTTTTTTTTTGCAGGAATATACTAAGTTTGTTTCATCTGTGATTAAAGCTGTTCATGAAGCATAAAAGAGTTTAAAATAAATTGCAGCAAGAGAACAAGTGATAGTCCGTCAAATCCTGTGCTGAAACGAAAATGTTGAAATGTAATTTATGATTCTGAAGATTCAGCTCTTGGTTGTGCTTGAAGGATGCAGCAGCAAAAACTATATTACAGAGAGCAAACCTGCAACCTTTGAGTTTAAAACATTAGTTACGTAGATGGACAGATAGACAGATAGATAGACAGATAGATAGATAGATAGATAGATAGATAGATAGATAGATAGATAGATAGATAGATAGATAGATAGATAGATAGATAGATAGATAGATAGATAGATAGATAGATAGATAGATAGATAGATAGATAGATAGATAGATAGATAGATAGATAGATAGATAGATAGATAGATAGAACGACAGATTGATAGAACGACAGATTGATAGAACGATAGATAGATAGAACGATAGATAGAACGACAGATTGATAGAACGATAGAGATAGAACGATAGAGAGAGATAGATAGAACGATAGATAGAACGACAGATTGATAGAACGATATATAGAACGACAGATTGATAGAACGATAGAGAGAGATAGATAGAACGATATATAGAACGATAGAGATATAGATTGATTGATAGATAGATAGAACGACAGATTGATAGAACGATAGATAGAACGATAGATAGATAGAACAATAGAATGATAGATAGAACGACAGATAGATAGAACAATAGAATGATAGATAGAACGACAGATTGATAGAACGATAGATAGAACGATAGATGGAACGACAGATTGATAGAACGATAGATAGAACAATAGATTGATAGAATGATAGATAGAACGACAGATTGATAGAACGATAGATAGATAGAACGATAGATAGAACGACAGATTGATAGATAGATAGAATGAGATTGATAGAATGATAGATAGATAGAACAAAAGATAATAGAATGAGATAGATAGAACGATAGATAGAACAACAGATTGATAGAACGACAGATTGATGGAATGATAGATAGAACAAAAGATAATAGAATGAGATAGATAGAACGATAGATAGAACAACAGATTGATAGAATGAGATAGATAGAACAACAGATTTATAGAATGATAGATAGATAGAATGAGTTAGATAGAACGATAGATTGATATGATAGATAGAACGATAGATAGAACGACAGATTGATAGAATGATATAGATAGAACGATAGATAGAGCGACAGATTGATATAATGAGATAGATAGAACGATAGATAGAACGATAGATAGAACGATAGATAGAACGACAGATTGATAGAATGAGAGATAGAACGATAGATAGAACAACAGATTGATAGAATGAGATAGATAGAACAACAGATTTATAGAATGATAGATAGATAGAATGAGTTAGATAGAACGATAGATTGATATGATAGATAGAACGATAGATAGAACGACAGATTGATAGAATGATATAGATAGAACGATAGATAGAGCGACAGATTGATATAATGAGATAGATAGAACGATAGATAGAACGATAGATAGAACGATAGATAGAACGACAGATTGATAGAATGAGAGATAGAACGATAGATAGAATGACAGATTGATGGAATGAGATAGATAGAACGATAGATAGAACGACAGATTGATGGAATGAGATAGAATGATAGATAGATAGAATGACAGATTGATGGAATGATAGATAGAACGATAGATAATATAATGAGATAGAACGATAGATAGAACGACAGATTGATAGAATGATAGATAGAGCGACAGATTGATATAATGAGATAGATAGAACGATAGATAGAACGACAGATTGATAGAATGAGATAGATAGAACGATAGATAGAACGATAGAACGACAGATTGATAGAATGAGATAGATAGAACGATAGATAGAACAACAGATTGATGGAATGAGATAGAATGATAGATAGATAGAATGACAGATTGATGGAATGATAGATAGAACGATAGATAATATAATGAGATAGAACGATAGATAGAACGACAGATTGATAGAATGATAGATAGAGCGACAGATTGATATGAGATAGAACGATAGATAGAACGACAGATTGATAGAATGAGATAGATAGAACGATAGATAGAACGACAGATTGATAGAACGATAGAACGACAGATTGATGGAATGATAGATAGAACAACAGATTGATGGAATGAGATAGATAGAACGATAGATAGAACGACAGATTGATGGAATGAGATAGATAGAACGATAGATAGAACGACAGATTGATGGAATGATAGATAGAACGATAGATAATAGAATGAGATAGATAGAACGATAGATAGAATGAGATAGAACGATAGATAGAATGAGATAGATAGAACAACAGATTGATGGAATGATAGATAGAACGATAGAATGAGATAGATAGAACGATAGATAGAATGAGATAGATAGAACGATAGATAGAATGAGATAGATAGAACGATAGATAGAACAACAGATTGATAGAATGAGTTAGATAGAACGACAGATTGATGGAATGATAGAACGATAGATAATAGAATGAGATAGATAGAACGATAGATAGAATGAGATAGATAGAACGATAGATAGAATGAGATAGATAGAACAACAGATTGATGGAATGATAGATATAACGATAGATAGAATGAGATAGATAGAACGATAGATAGAATGAGATAGATAGAACGATAGATAGAATGAGATAGATAGAACGATAGATAGAACAACAGATTGATAGAATGAGATAGATAGAACGATAGATTGATATGATAGATAGAACGATAGATAGAATGAGATAGATAGAACGATAGATAGAATGAGATAGATAGAATGATAGATAGAATGAGATAGATAGAACGATAGATAGAACAACAGATTGATAGAATGAGATAGATAGATAGAATAAGATAGATAGAACGATAGATAATAGAATGAGATAGATAGAACGATAGATTGATATGATAGATAGAACGATAGATAGAATGAGATAGATAGAACGATAGATAGAATGAGATAGATAGAACGATAGATAGAATGAGTTAGATAGAACGATAGATTGATATGATAGATAGAACGATATAGAACGACAGATTGATAGAAAGATATAGATAGAACGATAGATGGAACGACAGATTGATAGAACGATAGATAGATAGAACGACAGATTGATAGAATGATAGATAGATAGATAGATAGAACGACAGATGGATAGAACGATAGATTGATAGAACGATAGATAGAACGACAGATGGAGCGATAGAATTATAGAAAGAACGTCAGATAGATAGATGTATAGACAGACAGACAGATAAAATGATATAAAGAACGATGGATCGAATGACAGATAAATCCTGCTTAACGATCCCAGAGAGGGTGTAAAATGGTCCTAAAAACTAAAAGACTTTTTTTAATCCAATTTATACCTCCATTCCTAAACCCAATCCCTTCATCCCTTCATCCCTCCATCCCGCACTGGAGCACATGCAGGACAGTGGAGCTGTTAAAAACAAACCCGAATAAACAAGAGAAACTCTGGAGTTAGTTTGTGTTTGTGATCTGTGGAGAGACCAATGACAGCTTTTATGACACGTTTCATCATCAGCAGTGATACATTCATTCATTCGTTCGTTTGTTCTTCTCCTTTATTATCATTTACAAAAACAAATCATTTAACTTTAAATAAGTTTTAAAAAAAAGTTGCCGTGAGCTGAAAGTCACTGAATATGCGTGGCAGACCGAGAGAAGACAACTGAATGTGAGGAGAGATAAAAAATATTGTTTTTAAAAAGTGAGAGAAAGAGAGAGAGAGAGAGAGAGAGAGAGAGAGAGAGAGAGAGAGAGAGAGAGAGAGAGAGAGAGAGATTTCATCATGTGCCGTCTGGATAGAGGCCCGAAAAAATGCAAGGGTGAAACAGAGAAAATCTATGTTTCCTCATGAGCTTTAAGGTCGATGCTAAATGTAGAAAATCATATCAAATGTTGCCCAAAAAAATTCACACTTTGTTCAGGGGGTCGAATAATCTCCACAAAACCAGAAATACTGTGCAAATAAATACTAGCACTCAGTGTTTTCCTCCGCCACAGACGCTCTCGGATCGCTTGGCTATTCACAATGACGCACTTCTATTTTTATTTTTCATGACTATATGGATGAATCACAAAAACACGTCCAGGTTTAATTTAACCGCAAAATTTTTTCTTAAAATGACTTCTTTTTTTTTTATTTTCATGAGAATTAAGCATATATTTACCCCAAATTCTCATTACCATAGTCCATTAGATGTTTTACTTTTTGTTGTTATTATTATTATTCTCAATGGTGATTATGATAAAAAAAATTTGTATTATCATAAATTAAAGGCTTTTTGTCTTTTTTGGCACTACAATAATGAGAATCAGATTTTTTGGCATTACGGAAATGTTTCTGCACTTTGCTTAATTGTTATGAAAATAATTTCACTTTGCAAAAGCACAAAAAAAAAAAAAAAAAAAAAAATCTAAAATAGGCTTGAGATTTTAGCAGGATACGATTTCTTATTTGTTTTCTTCTGGTTTTAGGGTGAAATGTCACCTTGACCGGTATTGTGAGATTCACCCATACGCACGTCCACATATCAGCCACTTTTTATCCGTCAAATAAAAATCAGATGATAAAAAACAAAAGGTTGTATCTGAACTCCCGAGAGACACAAAGTCTGCTTCTTAAAAAAAAAAAAACCGCAGTTCAACTTCGTGTGTCTTCAGATCTGCCACCGTCATCGTGCGGTTCGTCCTCTCTCTTTTTCTCATGCGTTCTGCTGATTAAAAGCACGTCACGCGGGACAGGTGCTGCCGTCCTCTCGCTGTGTGCGCCCAAACCTCGAGGAATCATCGCTCCCAAGTTCAACGGTTTAAAAAAAAAAGGCTGTCTGAAGCAATATGAGAGTGTGTTTTTCTCTTCGGGGTTTGGCGTGCTCTCTGACCTGTCTCCAGCCAGGAAAACGTGTGTTAGTGATGAGCAGGTTTCATCGGCTCCGGCCCCTGGTTCCAGCGAGTTCTAGATCAGTCCAGGGTGTGTGGCGCTGGCGCTGGGGCTGAGATGATGATGATGATGATGATGGTGGTGGTGGTGGTGGTGATGATGATGTGTTGATGTGTTCAGGAGGTGGGCTTGAGGTCTTACGAGTTATTGGAGGAGTTCTCATTGCTTGGAGAGCTGGAGGAGGAAGAGGAGGAGGAAGAGGGGGAGAAATTCATCCCTGATAGGCCGGGCGGATCCGTGGCTGTGTTCTGCCCGCTCAAACTCTTCCTGCACACCGGACACGTGTCATGCTGGGAAACAGAGAGAGAACACATGCAATTCAACACCTCTGCAAATCAGCATTTTAGGATGATTTCTGGAGGATCATGTGACACTGAAGACTGGAGAAATGATGCGGAAAATTCAGCTTTGATCACAGGAATAAATTACATTTTAAAATATATTTAAACAGAATACAGTTATTTTAAATTGTAATCATATTTCATATTATTACTGTATTTCTGATCAAATAAATGCAGTCTTGGTGAGCAGAAAATACTTTAAAAACATTAAAAAAAGATTTCTTCATATGTTGGGATACATTATTAAACTAAAAATGGAATTAATTTTCGTTAAATTTGTAATTACTCTATTTTTCATGCCGCCGTATTTAATATTAAATTAGTTTCAATTAGTGTGTTTTTTCTAATAATTGTTAAGTCTTTTGCAAAGGTTTAAAAACAATCAAAAGTTCATTATCGACATGATCCTCCAGGAAGTGATTTTTATATGGGGGGGGGGTCTCCATATTTCTCAATGGAGATTTTATGACTTATAGTGAATTTAGCTGTTTTTTTCTTCTTCTGTTTCACAAAAAAAAATTACAAAAACATATGAAAATGAAACTTGAACTTCGGGTTGTCACTTTCATGTACGCTAATGGACAATCCAGAGCAGAGCAAAGCAATGCCTCACTTCATCCTGTTAATGTTCTAGTAATCAAGTTATAACAAATAAAGTTGAAATGTCTGAGTTTGACGAGCACATTTCTGAAAGCCTGGCATATTATTTTACAGAATAATTTCTGGAGATTTTATGACTTATAGTGAATTTATCTGTTTTTTTCTTCTTCTGTTTGACAATAGCCGCTTTCACTCCGCAATCGCAGCGAATTTCCGAAAAATGACCAGAATGACTCAATGTAAATACACAAACATGCTGTTCACACAAGCCATGGCGTTCTGGCTTTTTACCAAGACCAGAGCCATAGAGAGAGAGAGTTGCGACACTCCCATAGACCTCCGTTGTAAATAATGGCGGCGCTTTTAACCGCCTACTTCCGGGATATGGAGATCGGAATAGTTCCAAACACTGTCATTTGGGCGTTGGACACCATTCACTTACATTGCTGCGCGTCGAGTTGTTCCAGAGTTAAGTTGCCGAAATATCGACCTCTTTTGAATTGTCAACTGTCTATATTGTATCAGAGGCCCTTTGCGATGCTTATACTGGTCTTCATTTGTACATGCACAGCGTAATTATTTATATTTTATGTTGGTTGTTTCAACCAATTTTCAAGCACTGCCTGCTAGCTAACGTTAGCGCGACTTCGTCAGCTAAGAGTTCGGTAATGAATCGCTACCACCTTTATAGCAACTTTTATTTAATTAAATTTTTTGGGATATACTAACTTTTCATTATGTTATTATTGTCTTGAGTGAAGCGGCTTGTGAGAACAATGCTGGACCTCTAGGATTGTTATGGCCATCACCAGTCCTGTCTGTTTCATGGATCACCTGCCCCTGGTTTTTGTTTTTCTTGTTCACACACACAAGCACACATTTTTGTTGTCTGTCATTGTTTAATAAAAAATATTTTATTTGAAAACCTTCATTTGTATCAGCCATGCTTAAATTCGTTTTTAATCTGTTATAGTTTTGATAATGTGTATGGCCTTAATCTTAAAATAATATTCTTAGTCTTAACATGATCATGTTTCACGTTGTGGTCCTGGGGGTGGCCACTTTCATCAGAACTAGCTCCTAAGCGAATTCTGAACGGACCGCCACGGCAGACCTCTTGCGTGATCATGAAGGTAGGCTAATGGCTGAATCAAAATTTATAAGCAAAATCACGGGAATCAATAGCCTAATACAGCCCAGTTGTGCTAAAATAAATATCATGAGACGTCCATCATCAGATGAATGATATGGAAAAGTTAAGTTAGAGCCGCTAAAGCCAGTGCTACTACCCATGCGAACATGATCACTAAGCTTTTCCCTCCAAAAATATAGCCTAAAACTTATCTCCAAATGCAAAACTGACATTAACAAAATGCAATAACAGCTGAAAAAGTACTTGGGTGTGTGTTTTATTTTATATTTACCGTTCAATAATGCAATCGCTGCTGTCTATCCCATAGAAGAACATGACAGCCAGCGTACGTTTTGGAACTATTGGGGCTTACATGAACCACGTGACAGCCATAGCGGCGACATCAAAGAGTGTCGCAACTCTCTCTCTCTATGGCTCTGACCAAGACTATTCACACATCAGCACTGAAATACCTGTAAATTCTGTGATGTCAGTCATATACGAAATGATCTTTAATGTCTTCAATTCACCAGCATGAGGAGAAGTGCTTCAGTTTCATTATCCGTTCAATCTGACAACATTTTTGACGACTGAGTGACAGGCATAAGGGGACGATCAAACAGGAAGCGTTTTTGCTCTCAAAAACACAAGACACGCATAATAGTTGTACAACCGAAGAGCCGGAGCGCTGATGAATGGAAAAGAAAGGCTGGGTCTCGAGAGAAGTGCCACAACAGTCAAAGATGTCCATCTAGGGTATATTTACATAGAAAACTATTAAAACGCAGCTGAGCTTATACTGTACACAGAGTAATCGTGTCATCTCCATAGGAGCTTTATGATTGGCCCAAAGCAGACTTCTTACGTCAGCGCATTCTGAACTCGCACGTGCTCGTACTCTTCATTCTTTGTTCACATACACAGCATTATACCAGTAATGTTACAACTTGCCTTACTGGTAAACTGCCAGAATTGATTTACAGGTATTTTTGGAAAAGGTCCAGTTCACACATGATCTCTAACCAGTAATTTACCATTAAAGACTGAATGGGCCCTATTTTAACGATCTGAAACGCAAGAATCAAGCGCGAAACGCAAGTAACTTTGTGGGTGGATCTCAGTGCTGTTGCTATTATACCGGCGGGATAAATGACTCTTGCGCCCGACGCAAATCTTAAATGAGTTGGTCTGAAGTAGCTTCATTACTCATAGGTGTGGTTTGGGCGTAACGTGAAATAAACCAATCAGAGCGACATCTCACATTCCCTTTAAGAGCAGGCGCGCTAGTTCCATGGCGGATTGCTATTATTACGGCGGATTTGCCAGACGCACGCCAGGAGCGTTTCACAGCCGAGGAGACTGACGTTCTCATCAGGGCCTTAAAACACAGAGAAGTGACATTGGGGATGGAGAAACACACCCGAATTAACTTCGGTTAAACAGGCGTATAATAATTTGGGTAAATGTGTAAGCTAGATTTATGCTTTTATAATAAACTAACTAACTAACTATCTATCTATCTATCTAAACTGCTGCTTCTGTATAGATGAGTGAATCAAAGTGTATGCGCGTTGTGCACACGCTACATTGATTATGGCCAAGCATGCGCCCTTAAAATAGCATAAGAATATCATGCGCAACGCCCCGCTGACTTTAGACGAGGTTTTTCCTGGTCAGTGGCGGAATTGTTTTCTAAACCTGCAAAATAGCACCAGGGAACGTTTGCGCCGTAACACACCTCCTCTTTTCGCTGAACCGCCCCCGGGAGCGCAAGTGTATTTGCAAAGTTCAAAGGTGCTGTATAACAGGATGGACTTCCTGTACAAAACCTAATGAAATTAATGTCGCAAAGCAACAAATTGAAACAGACTTTATCTGTATCTCTCATTAACGAACAAATAAATGAGGTCAAAAGTTGTAACCATGTTGAGTGTAGATGAATAAGTGCAATGAAGAGAAACGCCACCTGCTCGAGCCAGGGAACTATACAGTCGTTGTGAAAGAGATGATTGCAGGGAAGTTGTCTAACGTTCTCTCCGGCGCTGTAGTCTTCTTTACAAACAGGGCACTCTAGACCAGCACCTGAAACACACAAACACACTCACGTCAGAAACAGGAAGTGTCAACGTCGCAATCCACTATAATTCACAGAGTTGATGGTGAGTCTGAACGGGCTGCACTGAAATTAGACGATACATATTTTCAAATCGATTAGTCGGTGGCTTGTCTGAATGACTAGAGAACTAATCAACTGCATTATAAACTGCATTATTTTTTATCTTATTATTTAGGTGCTATTTGTTTTCAATACACTACCAACAACTTCCAAAGTTTGGGGTCGGTAAGATTTTTAAATGTTTCTGAAAGTAGTCTCCTACGCTCACCAAGACGGCATTTATTTGATTAAAACATAAAGTAAAAACCTTCATATTGTGAAATATTATTTAAAATAACTGTTTTCTAATTGTTTTTATGTGTCACATGATCCTTCAGAAATCATTCTAATATGCAGATTTGCTGCTCAAGAAACATTTATGATTATTATCAATGATGAAAACAGTTGTGCTGCTTCATATTTTTGTGGAAACCGTGATACATTTTTTTTTTTTTTTTTTGATGAATAGAAAGTTCAAACGAACAGCATTTTTTCAAAATATAAATCTTTTATAATGTAAATTTAAAATGATTGATATTTATTTTAATGTCTTTTAAATGTAAAAAAAATATTTTAAAATGTCTTAACTGTCACTTTTAATGGATTTAATGCACTGTATTAACTACTTTAAAAAATATAATATTTTACTGATATATATATATATATTTTTTTTTTATATATATATATATATATATATATATATATATATTTGATAAGGTTATTGCACAAACAATCTGCTACATGGCCAATAAGAACAATATCTATAATAATATTTTAATATATATCTTATTGCAAAAAACTGTCATAATGCTCACATAAACATGAAAGGGTTAGTTCACCCAAAAATGAAAGTTCTGTCAGTAATTACTCTCCCTCATGTTGTTCCAACCCCGTAAGACTTTCGGAACACAAACTAAGATATTTTTGATGAAATCTGAGAGATTTCTCACTCCTCCATAGGCTTCACTGTAATTGAAACTTGCCAGCCCAGAAAGTTAGTAAAGACAATGATAGTCCAAGTGACTACAGTGGCTCAACCTTAAGTTTATCAAGCGACGAGAATACTTTTTGTGCGCAAAACCCCCCAAATAACGACTTTATTCAACTCTTCATTTTCTTCTGTGTGGGCCTCTGAGTGAGTTCACGTAGTGTAACAGCGCAGCGCTTCTGGGTTCTATGTCAGAACGTAGGCTCACTATTGGCTGACGCTGGTCATGTGATGCGTGTGATTCTGGCCAATACGTTCTGACGTTGCGCTGTTACACTGCGTGAACTCACTCAGAAGAAAATGAATAGTTGAACAAAGTCGTTATTTGGGGGGTTTTGCGCACAAAAAGTATTCTCGTCGCTTGATAAACTTAAGGTTGAGCCACTGTAGTCACATGGACTATTTTAAACATTGTCTTCACTAACTTTCTGGGCCAAGTTTCAATTACAGTGAAGCCTATAAAGGAGTGAGACAGCTCTCAGATTTCATCAAAAATATCATAGTTTGTATTTCGAAGATGAACGAAAGTCTTACAGAGTTGGAACAACATGAGGGAGAGTAATTACTGACATTTTTGGGTGAACTAACCCTTGAAGACCTCCAGATGCATACATTTCGGGAACACAGTGTCTTGACAGCTATAGTGACGATGCTGGATGAATTTAGAGATGCAATGCTTCAGAGAGCGTTTGACCATGTGGGAAATCTACCAGTTTCCGCTAGAATGCTAAAGCACAGCACACTGTCAGCATACAAAACATACAAGTCCTGAAATTCAGCCAGTCTGAAGCACTGCAGCTGATGACAAACAGAGATCAACTGATGTTACGGAAATGCTATGATGTGCTCGTGTGTTCCTCTTACCCACGTGCTCTTGGTTTATCTGGACCGTAGGAAGACTCTTAATCTTCTCTTTGTCTGCCGGAGGGGGACCCGTATTTTCAAACTGATTTAATAACTACAGAACGACAACAGGGACAAATATGTAGTATTTGATCATACGGTTTTATAATGCACTGATAGTGTTTCATACGCATTGTGGTTGTAAAATAAAGAAAAAAAAGAGCGATTTTACCATAATGCATCCACTATATGGTGTGCATGTGGGATAATACCTGTGTTATGATGGCATCTAATCCATTGGCACCCCATGCATAGTCCATTGGGTTAGAATGCAGCATTCCCCTGTGAGACAGCAGTTTATAGTGCAGTGATCAGATGTAGATTGTCATACACGAGAAGAAATGATGTAAAGAAAGAGAAAATGTCATCAGTGACTCACCATGGGCCCATCGCCATGTTTGGCATCGCTGTCGGAGCGATAATTCCGTTAACTAATTGCTGAATGATTCTGTCAAAACATTTTAAAATGTGACACAAACATTTCATTTCACGCCTGCTGACAATGAGATTTTGTTATTAGTCTACACAGTAACGACCGTAATATATCATTACCACAGTAACAACATGAAATGAAATAGATCGAGCTCCCCACACCTTACGAACAATTAATTCCCATCAATTTTACAGTTGATTACTAGGTGATAAGGTTTTAAAAAAACTATTTTAAAAGCAATAAAAAAGAAATTATGCTCACATAAAGCTGAGCAAAATTATATTTAATAATTTAATACATTTAAAGTTATATTTACTATATTGTTTTTTTTTCTCAGGAGTTGAAATCACAATTTTTTTCCATTATAGCGGGAATCCTAAACAGGTCTTCCATACATTCCCATTTGTAAAATCAAAATGCAAACCAGGCTGAATAGATGTGAGTAACAGTGGCCTCTGCTGAACTCTCACCCTTCTAAAGTGGGTACACCCTCATGCCGCACCCCTTGTCTCCGGGGAACGTGGCGTCCCCGTGGCTGTCTCGACATGTACCGTTGTCGTGAGGCCATCTCCCGTTCTCTGCGGTTCTCTGCGTCACGGTTATCTTCCCCGGGCAAACCTGCCCTGAAGTCGAAGCCCTCATCGAAGATCCCCAGAGCAAACTGCCCATATCCATGGGGGAATGTAAACAAGTGCTGGTCCACATTCTGACGGGTGAAAGGGAATGCTTTAAACAACCAGTTTGATATCACTGGAGGATGATGTGCTTCACACACACACACACACACACACACACACACACAGACACACACACACAGACACAGACACAGACACACAGACACGGTTTTCTTAATGTAGCTTATGCGGCTTTCAATGCAATACTGGAGGCCTGGGAGAATATTCTACACTATTTAACAATTTACAATTTGCATGCTTGCAACATATTTTCACATTTTGACCATCATAGTTAAAGGTGCAATAAGCAATGTTGGGTGACGTCACTTCTTGTTGACGTTCGAAGTATTGTCAAACAAAATGGAGGCTAGCTCGACCCTCCCTCCTCCTCATCCCGTCCCCTCCCCCTGCCTTCCGTGCTTCCTGAAACAGTCATGAACGCTGTTTGTTATGTTTCGTGGTCCAGGCTGGGCCAGTTTGTTTTTGTTGCCGTTTGTGGAGCCTGTGCTGTCTACAGAGACCGCGTTTTTATACAGTGTGTTCAGGGGACAGACAGCTAGCGGATAGTGAGGAGATGTGCTGTATGTTACAAAAAATGTTTCGGCCTAAAAAACGTGTGACATCGCACCTTTAACAGATAACCATGATAATCTACATTTTTAAATATGTTGCCCTGGATAAGAGCATGTTGTCAAAGTGTGCATTCAGGTTCAGAAATATGAACCAAACCAGTTTGCACAGAGCAGTCAACATGTACGCATCGGCCAGAAGCATGGGTAAGAGAAAAGCCTGCTGTCCAGCTCAATAATGACGACGCTGTTAAAGAGAGAGAAGAGTCTGACAGCTCACCTCAAACGAGGGGCGATTCTGGTCATTAGAGGCTGTAGACGTGGACCCATTCTCTGCACTGGAAAAAAGAGAAAGAAAAAGAGAAGAGAGAGAGAAAAATGAATTAAAATAATGAATTAAGGCCAATTCACACTGCACTGACAGATACAGAACAACATCAGATTACAACACGTCACTTCAGACGTCCTAAATCTGATTTAAAAACCGGCCGAAACAAGCTCCGACAGACACCAACACACACTGACACACTGATCTCAAGTGTCTGTTGGTGTGAATTGGCCTTTTGAAAATATATATTTTTGAAAATATAATGTAAATGTTTCAGTATCTGTGAGGCAAGTATACGCTGAGTTACTTTACCTTCCTTCTCCAGGCAACTCCTCGATGAAGCCAGACTCACACCGCGGACAGATGTAATCCTGCAACAAAGAGTAGAGGCTGGTATTACACACACAGCTAGGGTAAAATCACTCAAACATATGGCCTAAAGCAGATTATAATGCTTTTAGAAAATAGTGAGAAGCAATATGATAATAAACACCAAAAAACAAAAACAATAAACAATCAGAACAATTAATGAATAAGCTAATGAAAGGTAAAAAAGACAGCACACAAAATGACTACAGCCAAACTAAAATTAAGCTAAAAAACTAAAACAATTATCTATATTAACCTGTCTGTGAGCCGTTTATTATTTCCAAGCAACACAGCAACATGCTGAGCAAAGTCATTAAGAGTCTTATTAACAGATCAAGTAGTATTGCACTACAAATGTATCGCGTTCGCAATACCCTGCTGTTAAAAACGGTCTTTCCTCACTTTATATTAGAAGATTGACAGCAAAAGAACTATATTGAGATCTTTCTATGGTGAAATAAAATTACTCATACAGATATAGGCTAGTGAAATAATATTTTAGTCATATCGCCCACCCTTAAACGACAGGTTAATGAATGTGACTGAGAACACAATTAGCCTAAATGATGCTCATGCCCTTAAACAGATGTATTTAGAGACACGAGTATGATTTTTGTTTTTGTGACAAGCACATTTTTTTAACATAAGGTTTGATGAGGCAGTTGAGGGCAGAAATAACTTATTTTAGTCAGGTATTGCATCAAAGTCATAACTTTGATAAAAAGCGTCACATTTTTTAAATTAAAATAAATAAATAAATACTCTAGCCTAAACTAACATCCAAATCAGTCAAATCATGACAGCAACGTGACAGTCGTAAAATACAGTGTACTGCAGGACATGCTTTATTATAAGCGCATTAAACCACGAAAGAGACGCGTTCTGTGTGCGCTGCGAGACGGAGAGAAACACGGATGAGCATGTGCCTGGGGTTTCAGGTGCGCGTATAAACGCTCAAATATACACAGAAATATGTGACCCTGGACCACAAAACCAGTCACATGGGACATTTTTTTTATTTTTTTATTGAGCTTTATACGTCATCTGAAATCTGAATAAATAATTTTTCCATTGATGTGTGGTTTGTTAGGATAGGACAATATTTGGCCGAGACACAACAATTGAAAATCTGGAATCTGAGGGTGCAAAAAAAAAATCGAAACATTGAGAAAATCACCTTTAAAGTTGTCCATTTATGTTCACGATTGTGCAGCATTCACTCACAAAAAGAAATGTTTTATATATTTACGGTAGGAAATGTACAAAATATCTTCATGGAACAAGATCTTTACTTTATATCCTAATGATAATAAACGATAATTTTGACCCATACTATCGCTAGTGTGCTATTGCCACAAATATACCCGTGCGACTTGTCACTGGTTTTGTGATCCAGGGTCACAAATGTCAAAATGTCCATCTTGGAGAGTATTTACATAAAGACAGTCAATTATGTATTAAGTGAATAAACAGAAGTCGGACGCGTGTCCTTATATTAGATCCGTGCATTCGGTCCGTGTCAATAATGTTAAACAAAAGTGAGACAAAATCACTCACCGCTCTTGACTGAATAACTTAAGTAGTTTTAATAAGAATCAATGTATATTTAATTCATACAGCGAAGACTATGCAGTGTTTTAAATTTACAGGGGCCGTAAATTTACACTATGCAGGGGCCGGTTTCACAAAGCTATTTTAGACCGGTCTATAGTGTTAGACAAGTCTAAAATTCGCTCATAGACTAGTCTAATGCAAGTTAGACTGTTTCACAAAAATAAAGACTGACTTAATTTAGACCAAAAACATTAGACACCCCAGGCTAACTTAGGTCTAAGACTCTGTTACCTTGGCAACCAGCAGTAACAATCAGTTACATTACAAACAGCCAAAAGAAAAGGGAAAATGGCTCATAATTTAAACATTTCTTCTTGTTACTACATTCT
This sequence comes from Leuciscus leuciscus, assembly GCF_965113295.1. NCBI lineage: Eukaryota > Metazoa > Chordata > Actinopteri > Cypriniformes > Leuciscidae > Leuciscus > Leuciscus leuciscus. The sequence goes on from NC_138730.1 coordinate 43,945,686, forward strand.
CCGCTAAATTTCCCCAAGTAAAATGTCCTTGTCACTGTTATCCTCCTCCGACAAACACATATTATCCGCTGGGGTAAACTGCACTGAGCGGTTGAACGCACTTACTCGATCCGCCATGTTTTTTGTTTTGAAAAGTGTCTTAATTTACCCAGAATGCATTGCAGTGTAGTCCTACTTAAGATAGTCAGAGTCTTAAGTGCTTTGTGCAACGGTCTGATTGAGATGTCTATCTGAAGTCTGACTATCTACTATATCTAAGCCATAGTCAAAGTCTATCTTTGTGAAACCGGCCCCTGTACTGGTTTAAATGACTATTTTTGACAACTGATTATTTAATGCAATAAATTGTGCAAGTTCATAAGCTTGTTCCAGTCTGGATATTTCTCAATAGCACATCTCAAAATTAGGACGATGGTGATTGTCTGTTATAAAACCGTGATATGAAGATCACCCACCCCCACCTGATGATCTGATTCCTGTACAAATAAATGTATAGCACTCTGAGCTGCATTTTCTCACAAATTACCATAAATTAAAAATTTTCAGAATTCCCTCAATAGGGAAAAGCCCTGCAGATACGATGACCTCCTGACCTTTGGCTCAGTGACTGCAGTTCTGCCCAGTTTGGGCTCTTTCTAGAGGCTCCGCACAATAACAGGAGGATAATAACGGCACAGAATGATGAAGAGACAAGCAAAAGAGCTTTGTGACGCCATCCATTCTCTGCCCTGAAACCTCACACAAGGAGCGACACGTGAAGATCCTTTTGGAAAGATCTCCGGCCTCCTCTTTCCTGACAGCTCCATGTATGAAACAGACAAATTAAATCCTGATGTGTCCTGGCTCATTCATTGTAATGCGGACACAGTGAGTTAAGGCATTTTTAACATTCTCCAACAGTTTTAGTGTCATTTATTGAGAGTGTCAGCAGAAATGTACCTTCATCAACACATAAAGCGTGTTAAATCCACTCACATATTACAAAATTATTCTGCCGATCTCATTACAACCAGTTACGAGTCAACGCACTGAACAGATATTGTGATTAGTTAGTAAAACTCATATCAACAAGCCTTCAGTATCAGCCAACTGAATCACACGTGCCATCAAAATCTCACCAATCTAAAATCATAAGTTCAAACTCATAATATTTGTGATTATTAGCTAATGGCACAAACCAATAGATCTCACGATAAAACTATAGGAATCAAAGATCAGAAACCTAACACACAAAAACAAGCCATTTATATTTAGATCTTCTACACATTAGTTATCATCTGTCTCAAAATATTTTATATGATTATGAATAGTTAACAAAACTAACCAGCAAATCACAAAACAATCAGCCTTCTGTCAACTGAACGACTTCAACCATGAGACATCCTAAACCTTTTATCGAAAATAAGTCTTTATATGTTAAACAGGCCTAGTTAAAAACACAACTAACCAGCTGATCACACAACAACCAGCTATCTGTTTAATAATAATTAATAATTAAGATTTCATAAAATAATTAGGCCTAGTTAATAAAATCCAACTAGTTGGTCTCTCATAACCAGCAGTTTTCCGTTAAAGCCACCTAATGTACATTAGTTTGGAAACATTACTATTTTTAATGTTTTTGAAAGAAGTCTGGAATGCTCATCAAACCTGCATTTATGTTTTTTTGTTTTTTTTTGATTACAGCAAAAACAGAAATAGTTGTGAAATAATATTACTATTTCAAATAACTGTTTCCTATGTACAATATATAGTAAAATTTAATTTATTCCTGTGATGGAAAGCTTCAGTGTGTCACATGATCCTTCAGAAATCATTCTAATATTATGATTTATTATCAATGAAAGAAAACAGTGGTGTATATTGTTACAAAAGACTTATATTTTAATTTTATTTATTTTTTTACTTTTTAATTCATCAATGAATCCTGAAAAAAAAGGTCTATCACATATAAACTATCACAGGCTATTAAAAAAAAATATTAAACAGCACAAAATGTTTCCAACATTGATAATAAATCATCATATTAGAACGATTTCTGAAGGATCATGTGACACTTAAGACTGAAAATTCAGCTTTCCATCACAGAAATAAATTACATTTGACTATATATTCACATAGAAAACAGTTATTTGAAATAGTAATAATATTTCACAATATTACTGTTTTTTCTGTATTTTTATCAAATAAATACAGCCTTGGTGAGCAGAAAAGACTTTAAAAATAGTTCATGACACCACAACCTGGGGTCTTGAAAAAACAGCAGCTCTCATAACTACTTCTCTGTTTTGAACAAGTGAACAACATGAACTATAGATATACCACATATGAAACATAAGCCAGAGTAACTGACAAGCGAAGATCATCACGTCAATATCATTCTTTTCAAAGACTCGTTATTAAAAGTAAACGAGCTCATCATGTCACAACAACCAGTCTGCTTCTGGTTTGACAGGACGGGTTACACACACAGCAAAGCCCGGAGAGCCCGGTCAGATCCGAAAACAGTTCGTCTGATTAAACTCTCATGTCTCAAATAAAGAGTAATTTAATCAAATCCTCATTTTAATCCTGATTGTTGCTATTGGCAACCAGTTAGCCGTTAGCACAGCTAGCACGGAAAAACGCTTTTTAAAAGAGGCCGTTCGATCCGTTACATCCATCCACACCGAGTCAAAACCTTCACGAGAGGCTCGTTGAGTCCGCTGGGTCTTACCGGGAGCCGAGGGCTGATCTCTTCTGAACACCGGTGACAGAAGAACCGGCAGGGCCGCGGGGGAGCTTCCGCCATCTTCGCTGCACGACCGACTGAGAGCGAGAACGAGGCGAAGTATGGAAGCCCGGACGGAGCGAGAGCCAATGCTGTGTGAACGCGTACGGACGACGGAACGCGTTTGGGAAAATACACACAGCGCGAGCCTTTGCGTGACTCGATGCAAAAACAAGTCTCACAATCAGGACAAAAGAAAACATTCTTGAAACAATATCAATTTACCTGAAAAGTAAAAATTTCATAGGACAGGCCACTTTAGTTTTGTTTCAGATAATGTATTTTAAATATAGGCCTACATATAATATAATTTTAGACATGGACATCATTAGAATATTTATTTATTTATTTATTTAACAGCATTTTAATGGGAATTTTTTATTATTATTATTGCACAACATAATATTGTTGCACAACATACGCTGAAAGTGACACCTAGTGGACATTATTTTCACCCATTATAAAAAGATTCTTCAGCAACCAACTGTTCTAATATATTGTACTAATTTATATCTAATCATATACCGAGATTATAAAGTTATAATAACTTATAATTCATATTATTATAATAATATTAGGAACGTTATGAATATATGATAGATCTGTGTAATGCCATTACAAGCCTGCAGATGGTGACAAAGCATTTACAATCATTGAGAATTACGTAATTCAACACTGAAACACAACATGAGCTCATGCAAATATGTGATCTCCTTCTTGTTTTTGGTTCTCGAAAAAGAAATTCAAATATATATCAAGACTATTTTACATTCGCATAATAAGAAAGCAGTTAAAACAGTTTCTTTATGTGAGTTAATATATTTACATAATGTTTACATATGTATTATTGCAGGTCAGACTGTACATTGGCAGTAAAAAAAGTTATATTTTTTGAAAGAGAAAAAATATTTCACGATGAGATGTCTAAGGCAATGAAGTATAAGGCCTCAATTCGAACATCTATGAAATTAAAAATCATGTGTGAACATGAACAATAAATATATTGAACAGGAATAACTTCATTCAGTTTAGGGTTATTATAGTAAACTGAAATTAAAACCATAAAAAAGCTTAACGTTACTTGCAATAAAATAACCGTTAACTGAAATAAAATGTATCGTTTAACTTGAAGTACTAAAGTTACTAAAACTAAAACTGATATAAAAATTCCTAAGAAATATGGACATAAAAAAAAAGAAATAAAAAAAAAGAAAGAACTCTCTCTCTCTCTCACACACACACACACACACACACACACACACACACACACACACACACACACACACACACACACACACACACACACACACACACACTCTCTCTCTCACACACACACACACACACCTGTCAGCTGCGCTGTGAATGAGGTCTGACTGATGTTGACTACATCTGGCTGTCATCATGAATTTATGCCAAGTTACATTCGGAGTTTGGCAGAGAGAGAGAGAGAGAGAGAGAGAGAGAGAGAGAGTCGTGGGCGTTTGCACGACTAACCAGACAATAAAAGAGAGTGTGCAGTTCCCTAAACCAGGGTTTGCTTGTTTCATATCTATTACATGTCATGGACCTCGAAATATGATCATCCTTATGTGAGGGACCCCATCCTAAAAATTAAAAACACCCTTATAAACCCACTTTTATAAACACATAAATCTTTAAATAGTTTCTATCAAGTTACATTATATATTAATTATCTATATATTTTATAAGTATATTTATAGTATATATCTATAGTAATGTACTGTTAAATGTATTATTTAATTTGATGTATTATTCAATTTGAATCTTATATTTATATTAATTTTTTTTATTTCTCAATCTATTTAATAGATTAATAACAAACTAATATTTAATAATTTGAATGAAATGTAATTACTTATTTTATTCAGCGTAACATATTCATGTTGAATGCGATGAAGACAATGGTAGTTGACATAACAGCAATGTGACAGAACAGATTAAAAACAGATTATTTAATGTTTTTATTATTAAGCATGTTTATGAGCTCTTAATTGAGAGACATCATGAAACATTTTTAAAAATTAATTTGTCACAATGCAAGACTATTTTTAAAAATAACATTTAAATAGCAAATTTGAATATTTAAAAACAGAAAAATTGCAACGTTTTTTAAAAAAATTATGAAAAGCGGATACAGCATCTAAAATACACACTTTTCCTTTTACATTCATATAAATGTGGTAACACTATAAGTTTACATTACTTAACAACATTAGTTAACATGAACTAGCAATGAACAATTCTTCTAAATACATTTTTAATCTTAGTTACTAAAACATATTTAAGGTCAAATCTTGTATTCTTAACATTAGTTAATGCACTGTGAAAGATTTTTATTAACTAACATTAACAAATGTTAATAAATGTAGTAAAAATATATTTTTTATTGTTAGTTCATGTTAGTTAATAATAAAGTTAACAAATGAGACCAATCTAAACTGTGATTGTTAAATAAAATGGGTAATGTCCATGTTATCTGTCAACTTTAAACATGCATTTTGTAAATTAAAAAAAATTATAATAAAAAAAATTAACTCAAACTTAAAGTATTGGAGACACAAATACAATTAAATATCTTTTTCATTTCAAATCATCAAATCAAATGTTGTGCAATTCAAATCACCAGACGACAGTAAAATAGCAGATCAGTAAATGACAGGAGACTAAAACATCACGTAATTTGAAAATCAAACTCAACAGTTTCTTTGGTTTTTAATAGTCAAACCAGAAATATGAATATGAAATGAGAACTATATACAGATGGAATATGATCTGAATGAGAAGCGACTCCAACATGCTGCTGTAATAATAATAATAAAACCCCTTTTGGCCCATTTGAAGTTTAAGAAACACAATCTGTAAACAAGAACAGAAAACATCAGAAGTGTTTTACACAATAAAACACAAGTTAAAGTGTAGAGTGAGTCTTTGTTCAGTTCTCAGAGGCAGTTCATGCATTTGACGGTTTTACTGCCATAGTCCAGACATTCAGGCCCGATGCACTCACAGCAGGCGTTATGAAACCAGCGGTACTTTGATCCGCCCATCGCCTCGCAGTACATCTTACACTGACGGATGGACAGACACTCATCAAAGTAGACCACCGTACACAAGGCATCTGAGGAATGAGACCAGAGCGAGAGGTCACACGTGCAAACCAGAGACACAAGAGGAGAACAGATGAGGAGAGGAGAACAGATGAGGAGAAGAGGGGAGAGGAGGAGAGACGAGGAGAGGAGAGGAGAACAGATGAGGAGAGGAGAGACAAGGAGAGGAGAACAGATGAGGAGAGGAGAGACAAGGAGAGGAGAACTGATGAGGAGAAGAGGGGAGAGGAGGAGAGACGAGGAGAACAGATGAGGAGAGGAGAGGAGAACAGATGAGGAGAGGAGGAGAGGAGAACAGATGAGGAGAGGAGAGGAGAAGAGGAGGAGAGGAGAACAGATGAGGAGAGGAGGAGAGGAGAACAGATGAGGAGAGGAGAACAGATGAGGAGAAGAGGGGAGAGGAGGAGAGACGAGGAGAGGAGAGGAGAACAGATGAGGAGAGGAGAGACAAGGAGAGGAGAACAGATGAGGAGAGGAGAGACAAGGAGAGGAGAACAGATGAGGAGAGGAGAGAAGAGGAGAACAGATGAGGAGAGGAGAGGAGAACAGAGGAGGAGAGGAGAGGAGAACAGATGAGGAGAGGAGAGAAGAGGAGAACAGATGAGGAGAGGAGATGAGAACAGAGGAGGAGAGGAGGAGAGGAGAACAGATGAGGAGAGGAGAACAGATGAGGAGAGGAGAGGAGGAGAGGAGAACAGATTAGGAGAGGAGAGGAGAGACGAGGAGAGGAGAACAGATGAGGAGAGGAGAGGAGGAGATCAGATGAGGAGAGGAGAGGAGAGGAGGAGAGGAGAACAGATGAGGAGAGGAGAACAGATGAGGAGAGGAGAGGAGAACAGATGAGGAGAGGAGAGGAGAACAGATTAGGAGAGGAGAGGAGAGACGAGGAGAGGAGAACAGATGAGGAGAGGAGAGGAGGAGAACAGATGAGGAGAGGAGAGGAGGAGAGGAGAACAGATGAGGAGAGGAGAACAGATGAGGAGAGGAGAACAGATGAGGAGAGGAGAACAGATGAGGAGAGGAGAGGAGGAGAGGAGAACAGATGAGGAGAGGAGAGGAGAGGAGGAGAGGAGAACAGATTAGGAGAGGAGAGGAGAGACGAGGAGAGGAGAACAGATGAGGAGAGGAGAGGAGAGGAGAGGAGGAGAGGAGAACAGATGAGGAGAGGAGAACAGATGAGGAGAGGAGAGGAGAACAGATGAGGAGAGGAGAACAGATGAGGACAGGAGAGGAGGAGAGGAGAAGAGGAGAAGAGAGGAGGAGAGGAGAACAGATGAGGAGAGGAGAGGAGGAGAGGAGAACAGATGAGGAGAGGAGAACAGATGAGGAGAGGAGAAGAGGAGAGGAGGAGAGGAGAACAGATGAGGAGAGGAGAGGAGGAGAGGAGAACAGATGAGGAGAGGAGAACAGATGAGGAAAGGAGAGGAGGAGAACAGATGAGAAGAGGAGAGACGAGGAGAGGAGAACAGATGAGGAGAGGAGAGGAGGAGAGGAGAACAGATGAGGAGAGGAGGAGAGGAGAGGAAAACAGATGAGGAGAGGAGAGGAGAACAGATGAGGAGAGGAGAACAGATGAGGAGAGGAGAGGAGGAGAGGAGAAGAGGAGAACAGACGAGGAGAGGAGAACAGAGGAGAAGAGGAGAGGAGGAGAGGAGAACAGATGAGGAGAGGAGAGGAGAACAGATGAGGAGAGGAGAGGAGGAGAGGAGAACAGATGAGGAGAGGAGAACAGATGAGGAGAGGAGAGGAGGAGAGGAGGACAGATGAGGAGAGGAGAACAGATGAGGAGAGGAGAGGAGAACAGATGAGGAGAGGAGAGAAGAGGAGAGGAGGAGAGACGAGGAGAGGAGAACAGATGAGGAGAGGAGGAGAGGAGAGGAGGAGAGGAGAACAGATGAGGAGAGGAGAGGAGGAGAGGAGTAGAGGAGGAGAGGAGAGGAGGAGAGGAGAACAGATGAGGAGAGGAGAGGAGGAGAACAGATGAGGAGAGGAGAGGAGGAGAGACGGGGAGAGGAGAGGAGAGGAGAGGAAAGACGAGAAGAGGAGAGACGAGGAGAGGAGAGATGAGAGATGAGGAGAGACGAGGAAAGGAGGAGAGGAAAGACGAGAAGAGGAGAGATGAGGAGAGGAGAGACGGGGAGAGGAGGAGAGACGAGGAGAGGAGATGAGAGGAGGAGAGGAGAGACGAGGAGAGGTGAGGAAAGGAGAGACGAGGAGAGGTGAGGAAAGGAGATCAGACAAGGAGAGGAGGAGAGACGAGGAAAGAAGAGGAGATGAGAGGAGGAGAAGAGAGGAGGAGAGGAGATGAGACAAGAGGAGAGGAGAGGAGAGGGGAGGAGGAGAGGAGAGGGGAGG
>NC_138730.1:43954138-44044138 GCF_965113295.1 Leuciscus leuciscus
GGGTTTTTGACTTTCTCTCATGCGGATCTCTTGTCTTGGCTCCTTTTACTCTGAATAGAAACATGAGCGGCTTTGATACACAGAAATGGAGTGAGTAGAAAGGCAATTAGCGGAACATACGTGTCCTAAAGGGGGCGTGGCTTAACGGCCCGGATCTTGTTTTTCTGTTTGATACCGCCGGTCTACACAATAATTCTTCTGTTTTAACTCTGCACTATGTATTTAATCAATTAAAGCTCTATTGAAGTTTCTCAGTAGTGAATTTTACCTGCTGAATCAGGAAGAAGCGCACAGTCGAAGTCACGTAAACCCTGTCTCGTCTCCTACAAACCCTTTGAAATAACTGTTCAAAACGAATTTACCTGTTAGCATTCAAATATCTCCAGTATATTAAAAGCGTCCTGATATCTGAATGCAGCTCGATGATAAAACAAAATATTATAAAAATCTCTTTTTGAGCCTTTAAGTGCCCCCTAGAGGAGGACTTCGGCCTCACACCAGCCGCCCAGTGAACTCTGATCTCAGCCGAATGAGATCTCTTAAAGGGACAGTTCACCCACAAATGTAAATTCTGTCATCATTTACTCACCCCTCATGTTGTTCCAAACATGTATTAGTTTCTTTCTTCTGTTGAACACAAAAGAAGATATTTTAAAGAATATTGTTGACTAAAGAGTTGACCGGACCCATTGATTGACAACTTCCATAGTAGCAAAAAATAAAAGAATAATAACTACTCTGCAAGTCTGGTTACGAACATTCTTTAAAATATCATCTTTTGTGTTTATCCGAGAAAAGAAACTAATACAGGTTTGGAACAATTTGAGGGTGAGTAAATGACGACATAATTTTTATTTATGGGGTGAACTATTCCCTTTAAAGGCACAGGCAAGAGTCAGATTAAAAGTAGTGCTAATATTGCTGTCTCCTTATAATAAATTGTTAGTCTTTTCCTCATTTATGGGATTTTGAATTAAAAGGATCTGCCAAAATGTTTAAAAGTTTCAGGAGGCCTAAACAAAAGGACATGCATTAAATATCTGGACTGCTGATTATCCAAAAACATCAACAATAACGATATCATTAATATAAATATATAAAAAAATATTTTGAGAAAATTGTCGTATAAATACTATATAATTTTTATTAGTCATTTTATTATTTATTAATTATTTTTCTTTATTTATAAATTATTATTGGTTTTCCTTTCATTATTTATAATTTATCATTCGTTTTTTTTAATAGTTCCAAAACAATGCAATATTCATACAGTTCATACAGATAAAACGTACAAGACTGAACTCAATTTATTTTTTAAAGATGGTCTTTGATGTTGATTAATATCCTTTAATTTGTCCATTCTGCCCTCTGCTGGACACTCTTCTTCAAACTGAATATCTGAGTGCGTATCAATCAGAGAGTATAGAAACATTTATATTAACTGGTAAATTCCATGACTTGTACATTAAACAAAACAACAACAAAAAGAAGAGCAAAACAGTTTTTGATTTCACAACCAATAAAATTTATTCAATTATATATTACAAATATGTACATCCTCATGTAACAAGTAAATATTAAAATAGACATATTTTTAGAACCATCGTTCAAAAGGCATTACGTTGTAAAAAATAGGTTTCGTTGTGATCTCACATTAAAACTGTAAAAGTAAGGGTATTTTTTTTTTCCTATTGAGAAACCACAACAAACTTTTTTCTTTTTCTTTGTTTTTCTTTTTTTCAAATGTGCGCAAGACACAAGAAGACGACACGCAAGAAGTGGATGTTACTAACAGACACGAGAATGGCGTTAAAAAGAACCAGGACCACTTCAGTAAACCTCACCACGGTACAACTTTTCAGAAAGGGGACGAACCTGCGAAAGCATGCACATTATAGAAATCACAAAGTCAAAAAACATCAGCTTTGATGGATGTCAAAGGGATAAAAGAGGAATAAAAAAAAAGAAAGAAAGAAAGAAAAAAAAACTAAACAGAAAAAGCATTTCAAAACACATGCTTAAAGAGTTAAGCAAACATCAACAGCAACAACGACAAAGAACTTCAATGTAAAAACAACTTTGGTCCATTAAACATTAGACAAAACAAAGTTTACAATCAAAATATTTATTACTTAAACTTTTTCCCGTCCTCTCAGTTTTCTTTCATTTTTTTTTTTTTACAAGTTAAAAACAATAATTACATGGCTATTTACAAATGCACAATCAGTATGTATAAAATAAGTTAAAAAATGAGGAGCACAATCTATACATAATCTATGAACACTCAACTGTAGAAACATGTTGGACTTGAGATCTCTTTCTTTAACAGAGGACGAAGATCTCTCTCTCGCTTTCCCGATTGGTGGTCTTCACCCTCCGGAGGCTGGTTTTTCCCAACACTCCTCTTTGTTGACCCCGTGGTCTACCGTGTTCTGGAGAGTGGACCTCAGGGTTAAGTGCGTTTTAGTCTAGGCCTGCCAATCTGTCGCTCGTATGGTGAAGTGCGTGTGGTCGAACCAGAACTAGAACGGCAAACACAGACTGAGCCGGTGATGCCTGGAAGTGCAGCGCTCGTTTGTGTTACACTTTTCTTTTCTTTTTTTACTTCTTTTATTATAAATCTGGAGAGTCTGTGACACACAAACACACGCGCACATACACACACACACACACACACACACACACCTCCAAAATCAAGTGCTTCGTGTTTATCACCCTACGCACATCTTGACATCATCACTTGTCATGGTCCGACAGCTACGAAACGTTATGTTGTTGTCTCCTTAATCTCAATCACCAGGTCATATCGGTGTCAGGTCGAAGTCGTCGTTGACCTCTACGAGAGGGATGTAGAATTCGGGAATCTCGAAAATGCTGGTAGACTTGTAAGTGGCGGGATCCAGTTCCTGCAGTTTTAGCTGCCACTCCAGCCGCTGAACCGCGTTTAACGCCGCCGCTTCATGTTGCTGACGCATCAAGAGACAAGTCTGCAGGAAAACACACATATGCGTCAGTCGTACAGATACAGTGACTTCTAATAGGTTAGCTTAAAGGGTTGGTTGAATATGATGTCACTTTTCTAACTTTCATTAGTGTGTCATGTTGCTGTTTGAGCATAAACAACATCTGCAAAGTTACGACGCATAAAGTTAAAAAATTAAGGGAGATATTTGCTTTTAAAGAAATTGTTGTTGTTAAAGAAAGGACTACAACAAACGGCTGGTAGAGACTACACGTCATTCCTCCCGGGTTAGTGACATCACCAACCCTAGAATTTACATAAACTCCGCCCCCTGAACACGATTTATAGATTAGATTATCAAGACAGAATATGCTAATCAATGACTAGAAGATAACTACACATAAGCTACATAAATTCACCAACTAACCATTCAGAAATGTTGTCTACATGTTGTCACTTCTTCTCGAGTCTCTCCATCATTGTCTGACTCCGGTTTAAACATAAAAGGCTAAAAGTTTGTGACATTTTCAGTGCATGTGTGTGTGAGGTAAAAGAACACGAGCTCTTGAAGCTCCGCCCCCTTTGCCGGGAGCAGCAGCTCATTTGCATTTAAAGGGACAGACACAAAAACAGTGTGTTTTCGCTCACCCTCAAAAAGTGACAACTTTATCATGCTATATAAAAATATCTGTGGGGAATTTTGAGCTGAAACTTCCCATACACACTCTGGGGACATCAAAGACTTACTTTACATCTTGTAAAAAAGGGCATTATACCACTCCTTTAAGACACACTCAATAGGGGATTTCGCACCGGATAGTTCTAGGAACTTAGTTCTAGCCACCAGGGTGGTTCCCCGAAAACGAATGGTTCCCCTAGGAACTTTTTCCTGTGGCATTCGCACCGCCAGTGGGAACTCTGAAGTGACATAAGCAGCGCTTGTTGTTGTGACTTTTATTTTGACGGCATGGCGAACCTGAGCTAACAGTGCTCGCATTCTCCGTGTTCATTAGTTTAAAATCTGTCTAACAGTCCTGTCTAATACGTTATTAGATAGAACTGTTATACATAGAAAGTAATGAAAGGTTATTAGCGTATGCTGTGTGGTTGATGCCCAGTGTTGCTGGCTGAGCAATCATGTATAGCTTGGTCCCCTCAAAGTTGCGTTGGATTTTCTCCTCAGCGTAACACCGTGTCCTAACCAGACTCGATGCGATAAGATTCCAGTGACAAATAATTTGTCTGTTCACACTGCGAGAAGCGTCAAAATCAATCAAAACCCACAGCCAATCAGAACAGCGCGTGGGCGGAGTCTTGTGGCGAGTGCACGGCACCAGAGAGTAATCTTGACGGCACTCGCAAGAAAATGGATAAGCAGCTACATAATCAAATTCACAAATATTACACCATTTAAACATTACTAAAAATACATAGGCTACTGAGATACTAAAACATTCTTTGTCAAATAATTGTTTGTTCACAGTTTGAATGTCCTTGTTTCCATTTGTTTAATTTCAAGATCTGAGGTGAATTATCCATTGTTGCTTTTACAGCTACAAAGCTGGAGCACTAAATGATATTCAAAGTCACATTACACGCATTTAACATTAAATAAAGCACATAAACAATACAATATCATTGCCACACTTTGTGTTTGTTGTTCCAGCGCGACGTCGCAGAAAGTTAGCTAGAGTTAGTTTCTAGAGTAAATATATAGGCTATAATCTGTGTGTTTACACTGCCTTTTTAAAAATGGCGGGTGCTGGTGTTTCGTGTGCGTTCGGCCAATCAGCATACACTGACGTCACGGATAGTTGCTATAGTTCTGGTTTAGACCCGACTCTGAAGTAGGAGCTAAATAAGTTCCTCCAAAAGGAGTTCCTAGAACTAAAATCATTCCTAGTTCCTGCGGTGCGAACACGCCAAAGACTGGGAACTTCCACCAATAGTTCTAGGAACTATGAAAACGTTTCTCAGGTGCGAAAGCCCCTAATGTTTGAATGTCATTGCATTAGACAACAAAACTTCATCTGTTTTTCAGAACTTCACTGTTTTTATTTAAAGAGGCCGTATTATGCTCTTTTACAATGTCTTGATTTTGTTTTTGGGTTCTACTAGAATAGGTTTTCATGCTTCAATATATAAAAAAACACTTTTTTTCCCCCATATTCTCCATTGTTGCAGCACCTCTCTTCCTGTACTACGACGTAACTCGCTGCTTAACTACTATAGTATGATGCAACATTGAAGAAATCAACTAGCTAGTCACAAAAACGTATTGGCGCAACTTTGTTGCCCGATCAAAGAATAAATATACTTAAATATTTATGCTAAGTGTACTACAAATACATGTATATATTTATGTACTTATTATAAATACCCTGCAATTGTACTTTTAGATTGATATACTTAAAGTCTGCTAAATTGGCACAACTAATTTTGTACTTAATGCACTTTAGTTATCCAGAAATAGTACTGGGGTTCAACTAAAGATATACTTAAGTATATTTGATTTTGAACTATTGCAAGTATACAATAAATATCTTGCATTTAAAGACATTATGCAGTGATTCTTTACTATCTTTACTAATAGTGATATTAAAACACATTTTAATCTTAATATTTAGAAATTTGCATTGTCGCACTGATATAGAGAATAACTTCCTTTTGGAGTGAAATCAACTTGATTTAAATGTTTAATTAGCTGATGCCATAACAATTATGCATTTTTAAGTATATGGCTAAAGTTGTAAAGCCACTATTCCATGATGTGTCTACAGATGCTGGTTGTTTTGTATTGTTTTGAATCGTTTGTTTCATTTAATTTTACATTTATGTCTGTTTTTGTACCTTCAGTTTGTCAAACTTGTCGTCTACATCCTGAAGCCAAGACATAAACTGCCTTGCATTGAACCGATCTCTAACAGAGGTCTTCCCATCATCACCCTGAAATGTAAAAAAAAGAAATTAGTAAATATGAACCATACTGTAAATGGAAAGACCAATTTTCTGAGGATTTAAAATAACTTTTTTTGTTTTAAAACAAGTTGAGCTTTATTGACAGGATTTGTGATCTGATGTTGATTACAGAAAATGCACTTTGCACTGCAAGTTTTTGTTAAAAAATTCAATGAATCCATGAAAATGTGTTAAGAGCTATAAAGTTGTCTAAACATTTTACAGCTCTTGGAATTTTCGATTATCAACAATTCCTGTGTTTGGATTTTTTATTCATGTAAAATGTCATTTTATTGTACTCTTACATACATCAAATAACAGTAACAGTGTTTACTCAGGTTTAAAAGTACTTTAAAATAATGTCCTAATAATGTGGCCACTCACCTGGACGTCCTGGGGCATGTTATATACTTCGGCATCCAATAGGACTGTACAGGCACTGAATGGAAGCGTCTGATTGGCTAGTGTTCTTGCAGCCCGATAATGAACTCTCAAAACCTCCTGCTCATTGGATACAATCAGCTTTTCCTAGAAGAGCAAAAACCTCAGTCATTCATTGAAGTCATCTATACAGCAACCAAAAAGCAGCAACCTAAAGCTAAAAAAATTAATCTAAAACAGAATAATATTTCTCTGTGTTTCTTACATGTCTACACTTGTAATGTCTATTTGATGCTTTTCTCATTTAACTCAATAATGACTTTAAATTATCTTTTGGGGGTAATTTCTCATCCGAACTTGATGTGCGTTTAAATTCCGATTAAAAATGTGAATCGCTTGAGAGTCCTACTTATTATTTTCAACCAAAAAGTTGATGGACCCCATTGACTTCCATTGTATTTTTTATCCTACTATGGAAGTCAATGGGGTCCATCATCTGTCTGGTTACCGAGATTCATCAAAATATCTTTCTTTGTGTTCAGCAGAAGAAAGAAATTCGAACAAGGTTTGAAACAACTTGGGGGTGAGTAAGTGAAGACTTACTCCTTAAATTCCTTTAACACATTTTCGCACAAATCCTCAGCATTTCCATCATGAACCCTTTTGCGTTACCCTTTAGCTCAGGAAACTCTGATCTAGACATTGATGCTCAGTAAATACAGTTCATTTTACACTTCCATTTACCCTTTCGATGCTGTGCTGGAGTCTTAGCTTCATCCGTACCACCTCTTGTTGTTTGAACATCTCCTTCAGTGGTTCAAGTAGAGAGGGAGGTGGCGTTATCTACAAGAGCAAACAGATTTAGATTTGAGCATTAGTTTCATTTCATTGTTCTTAGACTCGAGTAAAAATTTCTTACAATTATGACTTTTTCAGAATGGAAGTGGTGACCAGCTTACCGTTGGGATGCAGAGCTTGCTGAGAGGGTTTCCATCCAGCAAATAGGACCCGTTAAATGTCACATATTCATCGTAGTACTGAGGTGCTTGAGGAATGACACTACAAAGTACTTTCCTCTTCTCCTCAATCTTCTTGCGAATGTGCAAGTACTCATAATATGGGTTTGCTCTCTCCGTCTGGTAAGGCTGGATCTCTTCGAGCTTCAATGCATCTACGATTGCAGCCAATGACTGTTGCGCCTTTTCTTTGACCTGCTGAGCCGTAAGGTTCATTTGGGCCGGAGGTGAAACCCTATGCATCTTTCGTTTCCTTGGATGGGTCGCCTGCATATCAGCTTCTTCTTCAAGGAGTCGGACCTTGGCCCTGGCCCCAGATGTATCACAATCTCTCTCCGCGATGGATATCGGGGAGGAACTTCCCGAGGTCGCGCCACTGTGCAGATCGGCCTGATTATCGGGATTGACAGTCGCACTGCTTTGACCCTGTTCTTCATTAGTCTGAAGGTCAGATTTCACAGGCTTCTCCTCGACAGCAAGTTGTTCTGATGTCTCAGCATCAGATTTGCTTTCAGATGGAGCTTGTGTCGTTGCACCTTCTTCTGAAGACAGGTCTTTCGCCACATCCATTTCTGTGATTCGGTTCTTGTCCGAAACATCTTCAGACAGCTCCATGGGCTCCTCAGGGACCCTTTCTGGACTGGCACAGCAAGACACATTAGTCACCGAAGCTGCATGAAGGCCTGGCTCGTGTTTCTCTGGCTGAGCGTCAACTGTATCCAATGGCTCACTGGAGAACTTTGAGATACTTTCGTCTTGCACAATTGCATCACCGTTTTCGGTATCATCTTGGACACTGGTTGTTCTCAGCAGGGGTTTAGTAGTTTCTTCAGAGCTGGACCTACATGAACCAATAGATGGACTTGGAGAGCTTGTCCAACCTGATTTGGTGAGGTTTTCCCCACACTTTTCCACTTTGTTCTCAGAAACAACTACGGGTTTCTCTCTTTGCTCTGGCCTCAAACTAGAGTCTGCTGTCAATGTCTGTTCGCTACTGGAAACGGGGGCAGTTTCCCATTGCTGGCTACTTGAATGCAAAGGTGAACTGGCATCAGAAGGATTTTGTGTGTGAGAAGACTGAAATGATGCAACAGCTTGTGAAGACTCCTTGTTTGATCCTTCAGTCATTACGACACCAGGGACGTCAAGCTGACCTAGACTTGCATGCTCTATTTGACTACTAGTGTTGCAAGACCTGCTCTTCTCTTGCAAATGGGTCTGAAACACACTGTTAGCCTGTTTGAGGCTACCTAGGTCTTTTGCACTAGACTCTCGCAAGTTTGGTGAAGGTTGAACTTGACAAACAGGTGTGACGCCTTCAGTTTCATTACTAGTCAGACTTTCCCTTTCTGGAAGCGCACTAGTAAGACTTTGACTGCTCTGAGTTTCCTGAACAGGGGACACGCTAATCTCAGTTGAATGAACCGCAGCTTGTTCGCTGCTTGGGTGTGAGACAATACTGATAATCTGAGACTCTTCTGTCGATCTCGTTTCAGCTGGTGACACCTTGGCTTCTTCATCCAAAATAGCCCTTAAGCATGGGGACGCATGCCTGCTTGATAATGGTGTGCGATTGCAGAGAGCCGTTTCAGGAAGACTGCTGGTATCTTTATCGTGAACAGTGGGTGATCTGGAGGACTGTAAAGTGAGGGAAGACTGCAGGAAAGGTGGCTGGGAATCTGAAGCTTCCATGTTCACATCAGAATCATATTCAGTTGGTTTAGGTGTCAATATGGTCGCGTGACAGGAATCTTCTGAACTTGCCACAGAAACCATGGACACTGATCTTGACATAAGGCCAGATTTTTCACTCTCTGGTATTGGAGATCGATTAAGATTGTTTTCCGTTACTGGACCATTCTTTCCCAAGGTTTTTGCATCTACCGAGAGCGTTCTTCCAATGGTGGCATCTTTCAAGATCTTCTCGCGATGCACATCTGGTGTGTCTGAGCTCTTTGACCGCGTTAGCTCCTTGGCTACACAAGGCTCACTGGACAAAGAGGACGATTTAGTTTTTTCCTTGCTTTTCTGTTTCCCAAGATCAGTTCCTGGACGCTGCTTTAGCCGCTCCCGTTCCTTCTGCTTGATTTTCTCTAAGTGCTTCCTATGCCACTGTTCAATTTCCTGGTCCTTGAGACTGAGCATGCGTTCAAAGCTGGTCTTCATGAGGTCATCGTTCACCAACCTCTTTTCTTTGGGACGAGTATCCTTTAGAGTAGGTGCAACCTTAGATTTGGAGTCCACTTCACTTGGTTTCGTCTTGCTAATTTTGCCATCCCTGTTCAGCTGGGATCGATCTTTTTCCTTTTCCTTGTGTCTGTCTCGCTCGCGGTCCCGATGCCTTTCAGACTCCCGGTCCCTCTCTCTTCTATCTTTCTCTGGAGGCTTGGTTACCTCTTCTTTTGATTTAGATGAAGCGACCTTATTGTTCTCACAAACGTAGCCTTTCTTCTCTTCCAATAACAACTTTAGATTGGAGTAGGAGGAGGAAGAAGGGGTGGTCTCTTTTGATTTCTCTTTTTTCCTCTTGTCAGAATCTTTTTCCCGTTCTTTTTCTTTACTGCGGTCAGATTTTCCATGATCAGTGGTTTTCTCGGGGGCTTTTCCTTTCTTTTCTGAACTCGTTTTATCTTTGTCTCTGTGGTCACCAGAAGAGTGCTCTTTCTCAGCTCTTTTGTCGAGCTTGTCCTTGTCCTTATTCTTCTTGTTCTCTTCATGCTTTTTCATCAAAGACGTTGCTTTGAGCTTTTCACTCTCTTTATGGCTCTTGTCATTGGGTGAATGTGATATATTTGTTAATTTCTCCTTTTCTTTCCATCGATCTGTAGAGTTGTGAAGTTCAGGCTTGTCAGCTAAATGTTCAGATTTTACCTTCTTATCTTTATCTGCATGTTTCTTGTCAGACTTTTCAGACTCCCGGTCTTTTGTTGGTGGCCGCTTATCAGTTTTCTCGCGAGAGTTCTTCTCTGGAGACTCCAGCTGATCTTGGTCTGCTGAATTGACAGTAATTGGTTTATCATCTACTTCTTCTTTCACTCCTGAACTGTGCAGTGAGCTGTCAGGAATTCGGCCAGAGCCAAGACCCTCAGTCCGATCATCAACTTCATCTCCTTTTCCATCCTTTACACGCTCCTCTTTAAGGGGGACCTCTTTTTTCTCTTTTTTAATCGTCTTGTCCTTATCTCGCTCCTCTTTTGGCCTCCTGTCTTTACTGCTGCTACTGCTTGAATGTTTGTCTTTTGATGCCCCTCGTTCCTCTTTAACAGGCGATGAGTCTGAGGATTTCAGAGGAGATCCGCCAGCAAGCATCTCACATTTGCCTGTGAGATCTTCGTTTTCATCACTTTTGAAGAAGTTCTCCTTCCAAAACTCCCGATCAAACTCCATGTTCCTATGTCCGTCCTTGCGTGGCTCTTTCTGCCGGTGGCGATTCCTCTCGGCCTCGTGCTCCTTCCTGTACTTTTCCTTCTCCTTGTGTTTCAGCTTGTGCTTTTTTACCACTTTTCCCTCTTTGTCAGTCTTCCTGAAGACAGCCTCAGAACTGTCTATACTGTTGCTTAGACTACTGTCTTTGAAAGGACTGGAACTGCCATCATCTCCATCTAAGTTAGGCTCCTTGTGGTGATGCTTGCTCTTTTCTTTGTGCTTGCAGCTCTTACTGCTAGAACCTTCTGTGCAGAAGTCAGACTCTGTGTAGTGGTTGTATTTGACGCCGTCCCCTGGACAGGACCCATCACCAATAGAAACACAAGTCTTAGCGTTCTCCTGTTTCAGTGGGGTTGTCTGCTTGTCAGTTTGGCTGTGGTTCAGCTTAGGGGACTTGACTACAGACAGGTGAAAGAGGTGGACCGATGTGTCATCCTTTGCACTGAATGACATTTTGAATGAATCTTCTTCCCTGACGCCCTTGTCAGAATTGTCGGACACAGTCGCCGAAGTAAACAGAATAGACTTGCTGTTCTCTTTCCCTTCTTCTCGGACTTCTTGGTTCTCCTTGTTTTTGCTTTGGCTCTTGTTCTTTTTCTTTTGTTTACCTTTTTCTTTCTGGTCCACTGGCGTGAGAGTTAAGCTTTCTTTCTTCGATCTACTGTCCGTTTTGTGACCATCCACACTGACCGACCTGGTAGGCGAGCTCCTTCTTTCTGTCGGCACCTCGGCTTCATCGCTCGAACTGTCTGAACTGCAGTAGATGCGGGACGCCTTTGTTTTTTTAGACTTGCACACCAGAGTTGACTGGTCGCTTTTGCTGCCTTGTTTGGAAGTATAGTGGTTCCTTTCCTTCTCCTCCTTCTCCTTTTGCCGTAGCTCTCGCCTTAAGATGTGTCGGTCATTAAGTGCCTTACTGAGGTCCTCCTCCTCTTCCTCATCCTTGAACTCGTATTCATCCAGCCCTGACATGGACGATGAAGCCTTCACTGTTGTCGATTTACTGTCAGAGTCCTTTTCAGCATCCGAGTACTCCATGTTCTCGTCTACACTGGATGGATTCACCGACGGTGGGTCCTCTGATTCTGTGACATAAAAAAATAATAGAAAAATGGAATTAATACAATGCTATTAAATCAAATGTATAAGAAATAAAAGGAAAATCAGTGTTCAAATAAATATTAATGCCAGTAATGCATAACCAGAACTAGTAACAATTTTAAAAAGGCTTAACCAATTAATTTAAGTGCTTAATAAATAATGTCTGGGGTAACCAATAGAATGATTTTTTTTTTTTTTTATACTTGACACTCGACTTCAATAGAAAAAAAATTCTCTGAATTTTGGAACAACGTTGTATGGATAAAAATCTTGACTTTTTGTCGGCCCGTTTTCTTTTGAATGGGCATTTACAGAAAGATAAAAACAATCGATCCTATGACCGATGGTAGTGCCGTGCTCTACTGTTTTAACTAGACATTTCTTTGATCATTAATTAAACACATTTTTAGCTTTATATAAAAGCAGCTGACAAACGCAGAGATGTAAAATACACTAAATATCAGAAATAAATGTTCCTCCAAATGGGTTAATAAAACTAACTTAGAGAACATACAAAACTATTTAGAAAATGGATATGACTTGACTTGGACTGTACGTAAGATATGTCTAATTGCATGCCGCAAATGTTGACAGTCCTTGTATTAAACCCGGAAAAAATAAAAGTTCAAAAGAAATACCAATAGCAACAGCACTGGCTGTCAACGTCTCTGTACCTGAAGAGCTCTCTTCTGCTTCTGACAGCGGGATCTCTCCCTTGAGTAATTGCTCAAGCTCCTGAGAGTCAGCAACATCAACGGGTCTCTCCCCTCTCTTGTTGGCCTGGAAGGCATTGCCTCCGTGACGTAAGAGCAGCTTCACAATCTATGAAAGTTTGGGAAAACATGACAGAGACAATATACACAGGTGAATCAGATCATCGGGAAGATTCACAAATGCTTGCAACAGATATTAGTCCATTTTGAGTGTATCGTCATCAATGTTTAACAAAAGTTTAAAAATGTTTAAAAGCTTTTAAAATCACTAGGTTGATCACTAGCTGTAAAAACTCACATCTTTGTGTCCGCTGCTGGAGGCGTCATGAAGCGGAGTGTCATCATCCAATCCTTGCGTGTTCACTTCCGCTCCTGCACCAATCAGAACCTTCGCCACATCATAGTAACCAAGGTTACATGCTTCATGGAGAGGTGTCCAACCTGAAGAAAAAATAAATAAAACTGGTTTGAGCTCATGAGAATCTACAACTTGAAGGAAAATTGGATAATTGCTTAATCCTATAGAGCCAACAGTATCATATTTGATAGGCAAATTTCTACGGCAAAAAAGAAAAAGAAAAATAGCCTCTGGCTAAAAGGGGTGTAAATCTATCCCATGCTAAAATGTGCAAATCTATTGCAAATCCTTATCAGAAAACAACCAAAATTAGGTATTCCGGTTGTAGAAAAAACATAAAAATAAAAAAAACATAAAAAAAAGATTGTGCACTGATGGTGTGATGACCCTCTTGTAATTGCTCCATTTATTTAATTTGAGTTTTTTGTTTATTACTAGTACACCACAGTCTGGGGCACATGAAGACATGCAGGGCTCAAGGCTAAGAATATTTTTTCAACAGATAAATACACTAGAACAAAGACAAATGAAATAATCAGTGCTTTTCAGGTTTTTCAGATAGGTCTAACATAATGTTTCAGGCACAGAAATAAATAAAAAGTCAATAGTGGTTGCATTATATGTTTTATATGCATAAATCTAAGCATTTAAATATCATCTTACCAAGACACATAATTAGGTGATATTTATGCTGATATTTATATGCATTTCACATTTCAAATATTGATTTATGCTTTTACAGTAGAAACTATGACTATATTAATTTTAAAACTCCTGAACTGTTACAAAGTAATCAAAGTACATGATAAGACGATTATTTAATTCCATAAAACATGAAAATGAACAACAGACAGCTTGTTATCCGGCGATGTAATCCTGTAAATGTGCATAAAACACTCAGTCTCACCTGCAAAATCTTTGACGTTTACATCTGCTCCAAGGCCGATGAGTTCCTTCACCTGCTTGACGTCCCCTCTGATGGCGGCCATATGCAGGGGAGTCTCCCCTCTCTCGTTTCGTTTGTTCACTTTGTCCTTCTGCCGTGTGGACGAGCTGCTAGCGATCTTCTTCTGCACCGCCGGAGATTGAGAGGGGTGGCTCGGTGTGGTATCTGAGATTACAAACCGATTAACCAGAACGCTAAGGTCATTCGGTTTATCTGAACTGTCAATCTGACCTGTCTAGACTACAAAAGAAAACGAGCGCCCTGATAACAAATGACTACATCATAACTCACTGATCATAAATAAACTGGCGGCTGCAGGTGAGAGTCATTAACTAAAACTGAAATGATTAAAGAAACACATTTCCAATAATTGAAATAAAGCTGAAATAAACTTAAAAATAAACATTTGATGGAAAACTAGCAACTAAAATAAATAAGTTGAAGTACTTAAATCACTAAAACTAAAATTGAAAAACATAAATCTAAATAGAAATACTAGAAATAAAATCAAAATGGCAAAAGCATATAATAAAACTATAATAATAATAATAATAATAAAAAAAAGTTCCTCAAAATGAATCCCATAGAAACAACCATGACAAAACAATAATGCATACAGTAAACAATAAATTAACACACATTATCACAGTCTAAAAGCTAATTCAAAATATTAATACATACTGTAAAAGTATATAAACAAAACTAAATGAACACTAGTGAGATATAAACACTGAAAACATTTATACACTCCATATAAATATCCTTATAATTTTTAAATACTGGCTTTTGACATGAACAAATAAAATTCAGGAGAGAAGGATGGTCTACTTAAGAAAATATGGTTACACTTTATTTTAAGGTGTCATTGTTACAGTGTAATTATATATTTAAGTACTGAGTAATAATAACTAACAACATGTACTTACTATAGGGTTAGGGTAGGATTAGGGTTTGGGTTAATTGCATGTAATTATGCATCATTTACTGATATTACTATGGTAAGTACATGTAACACTGTAAAATAAAGTGTTACCGAAAATATCAGTGACAACTTTTACCTCAGTGTAAAACCACCCGATGTTTAGCTATAAAAAAACAGTGCAAAGGGTGAAGAAAATAATAATAAATACTCTTGAGTTCATCATTTCCTACCTGGACTGTTGTCTCTCGCCGTCATCTGCATGACAAGTGCCATTTGCTTTCGTTCTGATAAAGGGTAGCCGAACAAAATGTTCACAGGGGTCGACTTCTTAGTCCCTGGCTCCTTCTTAACTTTCTTCTTATCTGGAACATCTTTGTCTGGAGCAAACAAGAAGACGGATGAACAGAGCATGAGCACCAGCTTTCCTCTTGCATTCATGCATCTCAGTTCCTGAAAATGTCAACATCTGATGCAATTTATGCCCTTTAAACAAACAGCTGGAGGAATTGCAATGGAAACTTTCCAGCCTGACAGACACATGCATTACCCATCTAACACTGTTCCCATGAGTCTCTGTGCGCTATTGAAAGGCATGCCATTAAAACAGATGCAGCTGTTAAACCGAGAAAGAGTCAGTGTGTGTGTGTGTGTGTGCTTCCCTGAACCGAATCGCTTTTTATAAATGACACAAATATGAAAAGCGAATGCGCGAGACGACTCCGCACATCAAATGATGCAACCAAAAGTCGACTGTCTCTCTGAGAGTGATGCAAAAAGGCTAGCTATACAGAGAAGGTCATGCGGAAATGGTTACGGAAACTAGATTAGTTTCAGCCAGCGTCGGACGGAGGGTCAGGAGGAGAGAAACAAATAAAGGCGGTGCCGATCCGTGATGCACTTCAGACCGTTGAAGAGTTTGCTGTGGTGTAGAGCTGCACGATTAATCGTTAAAAGATCGCGATATCGATTCAAACACCCACGCGGTATCATTTCTAAATGACAACCCGTCTATTAAACCTTTGACAAAAATCACACCGGAACATTCAAATCTGTGTTCGCGCTGCCGCTGACCCAGAGAGAGCAGTTATCATTTATGAAACGGCTTCACAAACAGTCTTTTCAACCACACAGTATCGTTATTTCTGTGTTATAAATACTCAAATCATCACAGAAGTACTGGGATAGTAAACCGATGTCTATGGTAGCGATCAATATAGAGCAAATCCCCTTTTTAAAAAGTAACATGGCGTTTTAAATAACGATTGTGTCGATTACATGGTTAGACCAGTAGGTGGCGGCAAGTGACTGTTAAATGCTTTTATCATTGAATCATTCATTCAAGAGATTTGTTCAAAAACGCAGATTCATCCAGTAATGAAACAAGTATTTATGAGTGAGTCATTAAATATATTTTCATTCTAATTAGCTGAACATTTAATTAAATAAAAAATTTTCAGAACCAGAACCATTTTTTATTTACATGTTGTTTTATTAAGCTGTCTGTTCAGAATCGTAGGAGAATCGTGATCTCTGTTTAAAAAAAAAAAATCATGATTTTCAATTCTTCCAGAATCGTGCAGCTCTACTGTGCGACTTTAACGGAGGCTGTTACCTGCGTATATCCTGCAGGGAGGAAGTAATCTCTCTCCCCACACATCGCTCGACTGCCCGGGGTCAGAGTCATCTACAGTGCAGAAGCAGAGAGGCGGGAGTGGGGAAGAAGGGGAAGGTTCAGGGTTCGAGAGGTGGATGGGAAGGAGGGACGGGAGAGCAGAGCACTGATTACACCCACAGGCTCCGCCCCTCACTCAAATGACAAATCACAGCACAGGATTCAATGACTCCGGGATGAATATTAAGAGCCACAGATGACATCACAAACCTAAATCCATTCCCATCCAAAAAGCAGGACATAAAAGTCTCAGCATAAATTTCACAATAAGCGTACTTCTTAAAATCTTTAATATTGGTTTTGTTTATATTAGTGTTGTTATCGATAACTAAAAACTAATCAAATAAAAAAAATTCGTAACTGAAAATAGAATAAAACAAATATTAGATGGAACATTTTTAACTTCTTGTATTTCAATTAGTTGCAAAGGCAACGTTTCTCATTTTTAAGCTTAAGTTACTAATATCACTAAAGCACATAAAAAAAATGAATAAAACAAACTAAAATGAAAAATTTTAAATATTCAAAATATTGATCAATACTATTATAGTATATAAATAATACTAAAATAAGGGTAGGCGGTATGACCAAAATGTTTTTTTTTTTGTAAGAGACATTTTTTAAATCATGGTAATAAATCACAATATAGTTATTTTTGTAGTAATTCAACAAAACAAAAAAATGAGGTAAATAATAATAAACATATTACACCAAATAATAATATTTATTTAAATTTTATTTAAATTTTTTATAAATATACATTCCTTTTTGAAAATGGCGGGTGTCTGTGTTTCGTGCATTCGGCCAATCAGCGTACACTTACGTCACTGATAGTTCCTATAGTTCTGGTTTAGACCCGACTCAATTTAGTTCCCCCAAAAGGAGTTCCTAGAACTAAAATCGTTCCTAGTTCCTGCGGTGCGAACACGCCAAAATCTTCCGCCAATAGTTCTAGGAACTATCAAAATGTTCCTCTGATGCGAAAACCCCCTTTTGTCTTCAAATGATGCAACTAACCACAGAGCTGGGACTAAAACAAGAGGTTTAGGCTCCATGTAAAGTAATGACAATTGTATGTCCCATGTTCTGATTTTCTATTTGAGGGGAAACCTATTGTGTTTTTGAACGAGACCCATACATTCGGCGAGGCTGGCTTGACTGTTACATAACACCCTCAAAAACCCACACACACAAAAAAAAAAATCCTCTAGTACAGCATGTCCAATAAAAACAAGTCCTAAAAGTGACAGGAAGGGGGCAGCAGTGAGACACACATACAAGCTACTAGAACTTTCACAGCTAATGCAAAACTGACCCGTGTCGGAGTCCCGCTCCTCGTTCCGGGGCGGACTGACGGTGAAGGAGAGCTTCCGTTTCATGGAAGTCTTAGACTTTCCCTCTTTCCCCAGGATTTCACTCCGATCCAGCTTCGGAGTTTTGGCAAACGGAGAGATTTTCTCTTTACTCTGAGAGAAAGACAGAAACATACACCTCGATATTTAATGGAAGAACATACTATCAGTCAAAAACATGTTCTGTGAGTAGACTTTTAGACCTGGACCACAACTTCTACTCGTATCACATAGTTGCAGACTCCTTGTCAGACCTCATGTAACAGTTGTTGTTAATGGTTGTGTTATGGTTATTTAATTTATTATTATTTCTTTTTATTTTTCTATTCTTTTGTTTACTTTTGTTTTTTTCCCCTCCTTGATGTGTATAAAAAAGTAAAAAGTAAAAGTAAAGCGAAAGTACTGTTTGCATAACAGCGTAAACACACTAAAATATGATTAAGATCTTTTGAGCAGGTCCTATTGATTAAATGAAATATTAAACTATATTAAAAAAAACGAAACATTTGGTAAACGGAGAGATTTTCTCTTTACTCTGAGAGAAAGATAGAAACATACACCTTGATATTTAATAGAAGAACATAATATCAGTCAAAAACATGTAATGTGTAACATAGTATGCACAAAGCCTTGATCTTAATATAATATACTGTTTGTGTAACAGCGTAAACACACTAAAAATAAGATTAAGATCTTTTGAGCTGGTCCTATTAATTAAATGAAATGTTCAACTATAGAAATAAATAAGAGCCACTGCCGACCCTAATGAAATTACTAGCAAGTTAATTGTCCTGTCCTCATCATATGATAAATACACATAGGATAAAAAAAATTTAAAAAAATCTAAAATTATATTTATATTATAAACAAAATTATATAAGTTAGATGGTTGAAAAAAAAAAAATATATATATTTTAATTTTAAATATTATTTTAAATATAATAATAGTACTACTACTACCACCAATAATAATAATAATTAATATTATTATTATAAAATGTTGTTGTTGCGATAATAATAATTATAAAATTATTAATATAATAATTACAACTTTTTTTTATTCATAAATAGCTTAAATCTTTTAACAGAGCTAAAAAAGGTACTGGATAGAATATTCCGGAATGATCCGACTCACCTTCTTCCCCGCTGTCTTCTCCACCATGGCTCCATCTCGGTCCGATCCTGGTTTGGCCATGGTGCATCTTATGACTAGCTGTGGCAGCTACGGCTCACAGATTTCATCATGGGCCTGAAACACAAACATATGATGCAAATTAGAACTGATACAACAATGCATAATTTTCAGTGATGAAATATTCGGCTAAATATGCATTACAAAAATGAACGTATGACATTGGTGAACATAAAATATCATCCAATGTTACGGTTGTTTAATAACCAGCATCGGATACTGGAACCAAATTATATTATTAAGACTTACTTCATAATTTACTTTGTTCTGTGCTAAGATTCAAAAGTATCCAATTAGAAAAGAATCAATGCATCAACTATATTTGATACATGTGCAATTCCAGATTGGAGCTTTAGTGTGAATATGGAGCCACAGATAAAATAAAAATAATATAAAATAAAAAAATAAAATAAAACCCAATTTCCAGAAATGTTGCGACATTTTGTAAAATGCAATAAAAACAAGATCATGTGATTTGTTAATTTTACTGACAAAAGTGCGAAGAACATATTTCAGTGTCAGTGTTTTCAATGACCAAATTAATATTATTTTGTAAATATGAAGACATTTTGAAAGAAATAAAATAAAAATTAATTGTTGTCTAAAATATGTCAGTCAACAATTATAATTCAATTTGTATACAAGAAAATACTGAGCATGTGCAGGTCGAATAATAATCATCAGCATTATGATTATTATTGAATATAGTTTTAGTAGTGAATATGATAATTTTGAGTATTATGACAATGCAAAAACTCAAAATTTTCCCATAAGACACTAAAAGCATAAATCTCAGGAACTGGAAGAAAAAAACCCCCAAAAACTCAACTCTTGACAGCAGGAGCGAGGAGAAAATCTCGTCACGAACTAGAGAAGTCTCCCTTTTCAAAAGCTGCGGGTCCAAAAATACATTTAAAACACAATCTGTCAGTGTAAAACCTCTGGGTACGGAAAACAACTGTGGGACGGCAACAATCATTCATCTCATAAGTCTCAGATCTGAAATTGTTAAGACAAGTCAGGAATAGTTTGGCAGTTCTCGACCCTGTTTGACATGTCAATTCAAAAGTGCACCGAAAGCACAGAAGGCCACAGGAAATACAAGAAACCGTCCAGAAACACATTCTAAGGGTTCTGATTGGTTCTTAAACGTGACCAATAAACAAACATCCTGGCTGCTTGAACAAAAATAATATTCAGGAAAAGTCTAATGAGACGGGTGTGTGTGTGTGTGTTTGGGAGCATGTGAGCTTTATTTTCCTGTTTCAGAGGTCATCCAGTGGGAACAGGACTTATGTTCAAGTCTGCTTCAATCCTTGACTGATTACAGCTCGTGTGTGTGTGTGTGTGTGTGTGTGAGATACAAAATCAAAAACGACTGACAGAGATTACAACTAGTACTGTGGCGGTACCATCAGATGGTGATACCGCAGCACAGGTACTGTATGATTAACATCTGCATATACATTGGCTAGGGTTAGGGTTAAACTGCCAGATGTATCGTAATACAGATCATTTGTTATCATTTTGATAACAAAGCCTAGCTGTGATGCAAGTAAACAGTCAGTCATGAAAAATAACAACACATTGCAATAAATAAATACAATAAAAAACAAAGAGACATGAAATAAACATGGCTTTAAGTTTTTCAGGTGGATCTATTCAGGTAAGAAATAGGCCTAGTACAGAAATTAAAGTAATCAAATGTACAATAACACTTGATAGTCTTCTTCGCAAAATGTAGATTAACGCTTACAATTAAAGCTACAAAGAATATACAGTCAAAAAGTAGGGGTGTCGAAATTAATCGTTTCTACGAGGCCGATTCGGTATCGGTTCAGTAATAGACCATAACCGATTATAATGTACTGACGCTTTTCTGACCTCATTTGTCGCGTACGTGCTTTGTTGCGGCAGCATACGATGGCAGAGGGAGGCCAGACACGAGTGCGAGAAAATTAAAAATGCTCCAAGCCTCCAACTACTTTAAAAGCCTACATCTGAGCACATTTCGGCTTTTATGAACAACCTGGTAAGCACGACCTGCAGAAGACGCGCTGTGTGCGCTCATGTCACGCACAAATAGAATATGCAGGAGGTAATACCACTAACTTGATAAAACATGAGCTCCAACGTCACCCGAATCCACAGCCAAAAATAAATCACCCACCCGCCCCAATAATTTTCTCTGATTTAAGTATCCGCACCCGATGGTCAAATTACAATAATTCTGTGTTGTTACGCGTGATTATAAATGGATGATCGTCACCTTCAACAGCGGACTCGGCGACGGTTGATGCGCGCATCTCTAATGGTAGCATAATACACTGATGAATGAGCGCTGCTTTTAAATGAACATTTCTTTAAAACAAAATTTATGTGACAGATTTCCCTTTTCTTAATGGCATAAACAAGCTTTACTCCCTTGAAACTTAAACTGGAATGTCACTGTTTCTGTCACTGCGACTTCCCGAACAGGCGAGCACTTTTTGAAGTAAAATTTTAAATTGAGGATGCGGTGCATCGTGATATCGAATTGAACTGAATGGATGACATGATAATCGTAATCGAACCGAACCGAACCGTGAGACCAGTGTCGGTTCACACCCCTAGTCAAGCCGTGAGTGATTTTCTCTCATCTTTTGTTCTTTGATTAGCATGACAGACGGCAGCAGGTTTATTAGGCTGCTGTCACTTTAAGAGCTTATGCACGGATCCAATATACTGTTACACAACATGCGTTTTCTCTCAACTATTTATTTTCCAAAACGAACTATATTTAACTGAATACTCGGCAAGACAGACATTGTATGTATTTGACCGTTAAAACGCAATAAGCCACGAAACAATAAGTCCACTTGGTACTCGTGAGCCCTTTGAGAGGTGGCTTTATATGAGCACCACTTTTATAGATTAGGGGTGGGCACGCTTTAGGTGTGAGCGCGAAACCTGCGGGAATGACTCAAATTATGCATAATTTGTACCCCTTGTACACAAAAAGGGTTGTACACAAAAAGTACCCCTTGCCGAAATTCAGGTCAACACCACCAACACTGTTCATCCGGAACGAATGAGACGAGTGAGTGAGCGGAGGCGGGTGGGTGGCGTGTCGCCGTCGGGGAGAGAAGAGAGTGAGAATGCCCAGCTGGTATCGGTGTATCAATACAGAAAAGTATAAGTTTAAGATATTCCAGTATAGATATGTATCGAAGTATCGATATTTTTGACAACACTAATATCGAGAGCGATTTGTTTCATTGACAGCCAATCAGAACCATCCTTTTGTTTTAAAGCGACAAAAGACAAAACTGCAGTGCACTTAAAATAAACAGAACTTTATTGTTTGCTGATGTGGACACTAATACTATTAAATAAATAAATAAATAAATACTATTTAATAATAATAAAATTAATAAAATTAATTAATAAAAATGATCAGCAGGGCTGGTTCTTTGAGGTACATGGTATATAAACATTTATGTGCACTAACTTGCATTAAAGAGTTTAGTAATAAAGCATTTTTCTGCCTATATTTTTACTAAAACATCTTATTAATAATTTCCCAAAACAATAACAATACATTTTACACACAGCTGTGTTAAAGTCACATTTGAGTTGACCGAAGCATCTCCACTGTTGCTTTACGGCTACAGTAAACCATGTGTCTGTATATGTCTTTGCATCAACACAATCTAAAGAGCCTAAAGAACAAGGAGGCGTTTACATATCAAACCAAGCCTCGTCTTTACATTCGTTCTGCGATTTCTCTCAAAGCAACAAACGAGAGAGTCAACAATTAGAGAGCATCTGATACTGACGGCCGGGTCTCTTCTGGATGAAAAGCAAATCAGCAGAGACCCACAGACCTAAACAATACCTTCCCCGATAGACTCGTGATGCGAACAGATGAACACAGAGCAGAGGCTCCTGGGAAAGAACATTTCCACGACACCTGACACCCAGTGGGACTGAGTAAAAACCAGCTGAGTCACTCTCTCTGAGAAAAAAAAGAGGCGGTGAGGAGAAAAGAGCTGCAGTGTCCGTGTGTGTGTGCATCATCAGTGTGGGACAAATGTGTTACAACTACACCACAAGATTTCCTGCGCTCAGTGTTTCAGCTTACAACCGTGACACACAGCCTCTTAAACCCAATAATCCATCCGTCTCTGAAGTTTCACTCTCAGCGAACAAGTTATAACGGGACTAAGTAAGCTTTTTAAAACCAGTTTAAATCATGCTCAAACCAAACCCATTTAGAAATAAGCCAATGAGTTCATTCAACTGTGCTTTTTATATGATCTAGATATAGACAATATAGGCTTTTATATTTTTATGAACCGATATCTATTCTTAAATCCCAAGAATCGATTAGTCATCCTGTTTTCAGTTGATGAATGAATGTAACATTGTAGCGCGCATCCCATCCAATAAAATCGCAATAATCTTTGTTTTCAAATTACATCCATTTTCTTACGAAATTCAAAAACATAAATATCGTGTTGGCGCTGTGGCATGAGATCGCTCTGGCTCAGCTCAGCTCTAGAGAAGCACATGATCTTCTCTTCCGCCTTAATAACACCAGTTACCGCGCGAAATAAACATGAATGAGCATCTAAAAGTGTGTTAAAAGATAGAGTACAACTTATCGAAGTCCGTATCATGTGACATGGAGTCGCTCAATCAGTGTTTCAACCGTGGAAAGACGTCAGTAAAACAGCTTGTAAACAATGTCATGTAACGTCACATTTACCTCAGAAAAACCATATCCAGTGACCATAAACTCGTTAGTCAGCTAGAAAAATTAACTCTAGAGAGGAGCATTTTGCTAAATATATGCACCATATTACATATTCTTATAATTTTTAATATTCTTACATTTTTAATGCATGTTTGAATAAATCTGGCAGGTTTTTATGACAGCCACCATTTAAATTGTTTATATTTCATATAACTTTATTATTATAAAAATAAATAAAAGTGTAATTTAAGTGTTTGTATACAAATCAGTTCATTTTTACCTTCAATATTATAGTAGGCTAATGAAGCCTATAGGCTACTCAGGGAACTACACTAACCTTTTCCACTGGTGGCACTTGCGCTACTAACTTTTTCAGTTACTGGCGCAAAACATGATTTGGTCGCACAAATTATTTATAGTAAGCCGCTCTGGATAATAATGAACAATAATGAAACTGTATTGCATACAGATGTGCTTTTTATTTTACTTGCCATCTTTTAAACCACATGCCTTCTTGTTTTTGTTTTCTTTAACATTGGTTGGGATAGATTTACTGCAATAGAAAATACAGTACACAGTAAAGTGCAAAATGGATTTCAACATGCTATGGTTGGCACAGATGGGCAGACTCCTGAACTCTTAAGTAGTGATGCACCGATGTGAAAATTGTGGCCGATACCGATAATAACCGATATTAATATTGCTGTTATGGCCGATACCGATATCAATATCTCTGTATAGAAAACAAATTTACTGATAATCAAATAAAGAGATATTTTCCAAAACATGTTTTCTTTTTTTCTTTAGAAATGACTTATGTTGGGCACCTTTACCTGTGTGCAAAATATGTCACACATAGGACACACATGCATTATATTGCATTGCATATAATGTGTGCTGGTCAACTTGTCTAAAATTAAGAAACCCCTAGAAAACAGTAAAAAAAAACACACACAAAAAACAGGTGTACAATAAAGATAGGCTACTTAATTTATTATTCCAATAACCAAATATGATACTAAATAGCACAGGGAAAAGGGCTTCTATTTGTGACGTGCTGTCTTTGCGTTTGAACATTGCACATTTTAAACAGGACACGCATTAGCTGAATAAATGTTAGCCAGTACAAACATATTTATAGAAAACAGTTGACAATGAATAGACAGGAGTCCAATAATAGCATAACGAATCACTTATTCTAAAAATAATATCAAGAAGGCTAAGTTAGACGAATGCGACATATAACGAGGGCTGTGTTGTAAAACGTCCGTCATTTAACGAATTTTAAAAACACGGATGGATAATACAAAATGCTTTCCGACATGGATGCTTTCCGACATGCTTTCCGCAAGGTTGTGAATCGAAATCAAATCGAATTGTGAAATTTGTGTCAATACCCAGCCCTAATAGCCAATATTAACATTTTTAATTATTAGTAAACATTACAATTTCATAGCCTATATTTGTGGATTCTCCTACACCGCTTTACCTTGCATAACCCAGAAGTCTCACTCATGCATGCATGGCACATTCATGCATTAGTGCCGATAATTTAGTCCTTTATCATTTGAGTAGTCTATAGATCTGAATCTGAAACAGATTCCATTTAGATTAATATTTTACATTAAATTATAAATATAAAGGCCTAACAGTGCACACCCTAATGACCAAATGATGACCACTTATTGAAAGGTAAAATCATTAATTCAAGGATCACCTTTAAAAATGTGCCTTAAT
This sequence comes from Leuciscus leuciscus, assembly GCF_965113295.1. NCBI lineage: Eukaryota > Metazoa > Chordata > Actinopteri > Cypriniformes > Leuciscidae > Leuciscus > Leuciscus leuciscus. The sequence goes on from NC_138730.1 coordinate 43,979,613, forward strand.
TATAGCAAATTGATGTAAAAGGGCTTCACACTGTGCATGCAATACTAAAAGTAGCACTCAAAATCAACATTTATGACCCTCAAACACATAACCAGTAAACAATTTACCATAATTAACAACAAAGTTGTTTAAAAAGGCAGCGCATGTTATTATCCTGCAATTGAAATAACGTGCACTGAAGAGGTTTTACTTTCCCAAAGCAAACCTATACTAAAGTCATCCGCCCCTTCCATGTCTAACAACATCCGTTTTGAGATTTCACCCAAAAAATGAAAAATTCAACACCAGGAAACAGCGTTCATTGTTTAGTGTGCGCACTATGTAGTCGTCAGCATTAATATTTCATGGGTTTATTCCCTCTGAAGTTGTGTTATCATGAAAACCCTCACACATCCACAGGCCTAGCATCAACGAAGAGACGTCAACGAACTCCGCAGTCACGATTACAACGCTCTGTTTACATCACCCGAGTCACAAAGCAACAATCAAGGTTATTCTGGAAAGTACACGCATGGAGGACTGCACCAGTGCAAGCAAACTGCCAACTATTTCAGTGAACTTTTGGGGAGGCAAATGACTAGGTTTATTCCTGCCACCGAGACACGAGACGAAGGCAAAAAACAGGCACGCAGGGGCCAGAGCCAGGGAATGGAAACACAAACAGAGCGCTTCGAAACCCTCCAGCGTGTGACCTCGGACTGCCGTCTCCACTGGGACACACCGGCAGTGGAACGACTGACGGCTCTGATTTATTCTCCCACCAGCCCCGACCAACAAAACCACCCTGTGTGGCATCACCACGTCTACAACGGCACAGGGCTTTTTGTGTGTGTCCTCCTGACCCCGGCACGGACAAATAAACAGCTTTGGAAAAGTTTGGAAAAGAAGAACAAATTTTATTAAATGGATTATTCCAATATTTTGGACATCAGTTTAATTCAATATTAATGTGGTAAGTCAGGGATCATGCATTTCACTCACATTTGGAATTAAAATAGATCTGTACGAGTGTAAAACGTATTTAGGTGCACGTGTACGAGTATAAAGTCTTAAAAAAGTAGTTTTATTAAATTTAAAGGATTAGTTCACCCCAAAATGAAAAATTTCCTAATAATTTACTCACCCCAATGCCATCCAAGATATCCATGTCTTTCTTTCCTCAGTGGGAGAGAAATTATGTTTTTTGAGGAAAACATTTCTGGATTTTTCTTCTAACAATGGACTTCATTGGTTACCATCGTTTTTAAGTCCAAATCAATGCAGTTTCAAAAGTCTTTGAAGTGTTTAAACGGGCTGTACGCGATCACAGCTGAAGAAGAGGTTGTTATCTAGCGAAACGATAGTTCATTTACATTTTTTTTTAAAATCATTTATAGACTTTTTACCTTCAATAGTTCGGATTGAGCTGATCAACAAACGGACAGGGAACTACATCATCACGTTGAAAGGTCACGCCGGCGCCGGCAATACTATTTGAACTACTATTCATATTCATTACAATTAGGGATGTCAACGATTAATCGACGATCGATTAATTGTCGATAAAACATTTAATCGATACAACTTATCGATCATTGATTAAGCAGGTCTTCATGCGTGTGCGCGCTGCTCAACCGCGAAACATGTAAAGCCAGCGCGCCGGAGTTATGTTTGGGACCATTTTACACCTTAATCATGACTATAAGTTTGCGTGTGCATTCGCAGCCTTTTGTTTTGTGCAAATGTAAGTTGTAATACTGTTTATTTTCTGTAGGCCTATCTATATCTGATTTATCTCATATTGGATGCATTTGGTTAAGAATTAACTCTGTAGTGAAGCGTCAGCTTCAGCGCGAGCAGCTCAAACGGCAGTGCACGACTAATAATGACTATTAGGACTTCATATTCACTGAATACTATTACTATATATATATATATATAGCAAACAATACTATTTGAACTATCCTCCTACGTACGGTCGCATTGTAAACAGTGGGGCGGTACTTCTGCCGGCGCCGGCGTGACCTTTCAACGTGATGATGTAGTTCCCTGTCCGTTTGTTGATCAGCTCAATCCGAACTATTGAAGGTAAAAAGTCTATAAATGATTTTAAAAAAAAATGTAAATGAACTATCGTTTCGCTAGATAACAACCTCTTCTTCAGCTGTGATCGCGTACAGCCCGTTTAAACACTTCAAAGACTTTTGAAACTGCATTGATTTGGACTTAAAAACGATGGTAACCAATGAAGTCCATTGTTAGAAGAAAAATCCAGAAATGTTTTCCTCAAAAAACATAATTTCTCTCCCACTGAGGAAAGAAAGACATGGATATGTTGGATGGCATTGGGGTGAGTAAATTATTAGGAAATTTTCATTGTGGGGTGAACTAATCCTTTAAGGCCAGAAGTGTTAAATAATATAACAAACGTTTTAAGTTTGGAGACGGGAATCGTGGTACAGTCTTAAAGTGATTATTAAACTTCCAAAAATGCAATGATTTAATTAAATAAATGAGCACTGCACGTTTCAAAGTAAAAATGTGGCGCTCAGGAATACTGCACATATATACGCCAGCGAACTGCATGATTCATTCCTTAGTTATTATTGGTATTTTTGGTTACACAAACTGTATCTGGCATTCAATTCAACGTTACAAACTCTTTTATCTTTGGTCTGAGCCGTCACAGGAAGGAAAGACTAAGAACATTATTTAACACATAATATTCAAAAATATACTTTTTTTTAGTATCGGCACAATTTAAATGCCTATAAATGATATATAATTATTAAATATAATATTTAAACGATACCATATTTCAAAAAACGTATTTCTTGTATCATAACTAATGTCTAAATGTCTCCCTTTGTTAAAGGAAAACACATTATTTGATATATTTTTTCATTGTGCCACATGTGCTTGGGAAAAACGTAAGCATTTTGGACACGTCTTGCTCCGTATTTTTGCATTACTTCATATTTCCATGTTGCTTTTTTATGTTCTGACAGCGTAAATCAGTCCCGTCCGCTGATATCTGTGCAAATATGTTTACAGTACGGCGAAAGGACAGGCAGAAAACACTGCAGTTGAAGACAGAACGTAATCCAGCAGCACAGCGCTAAACAAACAACAGGAAAACTGCAATCAAATCTTCAGGGTAAACTGTTTACCAACGGCCAAATATTCTCTGAACAGTCACAAAAGCTGCCAGGACTCGAGAAGACACAAAGACAAATCAGAGCAGAGGCAATGCGTGCCACTTCCTTGGTGGCCATGAACATTAAAGGGATAGTTCACCCAAAAATAAACTCTGTCAGTAATTACTCGCCCTCATGTTGTTCCAAACCGAAGACTTTCGTTCATCTTCAGAACACAAATGTGACCCTGGATCACAAAACCAGTCACATGTCGCACGGGTATATTTGTGGCAATAGGTCAAAATTATCGATTTCTCTTTTATGCCAAAAATCATTAGGATATTAAGTAAAGATCATGTTCCATTAAGATATTTTGTAAATTTTCTACCGTAAATATATAAAAACGTTATTTTTGTGAGTGAATGCTGCACAATCGCCAACAAAAATGCACAACTTTAAAGGAGATTTTCTCAATGTTTCGATTTTCTTGCACCCTCAGACTCAAGATGTTCAAATAGTTGTACCTCGGCCAAATATTGTCATATCCTAACAAACCATACATCAATGGAAAGCTTATTTAGTCAGCTTTCAGGTGATGCATAAAGCTCAATTTTAAAAAATTGACACATGTGGGTCTTTTGTGGTCACACTCACAAATTAAGATATTTTTGATGAAATCTGAGAGCTGTCTCACTCCTCCATAGGCTTCTATGTGATGGATATCTGCCATCCCAGAAAAGTTAGTAAAGACATCGTTAAAATAGTCCAAGTGACTCAACCTTAAGTTTATAGTCAAGCGTCGAGAATACTTTTTGTGCGCAAAAATAACGACTTTATTCAACTATTAATTTTCTTCTGTATGGGCCTGTGAGTGAGTTAATAATAATAATAATAAGTTTTATTTATATAGCGCCTTTCCAGGGCTCAAGGACGCTTTACAATAAACAAACAACAATAAAGGCAATTGACAAAGACAGCACAAAAAAAGTTCACGTCGTGTAACAACATGAGAGCCAGTAATTACTGACAAAACTTTCATTTTTGGGTGAACTAACCCTTTAAAAGGCCAGAAACAAGTTTGCCGGTGCAAACATGAATGCGAAAGAGAACGATCGATATATTGTTTTTTGTCATTTTAGCAGCACAGCTGAGGGATAGCATGCATCACATACAGTCATGGTACAATAAGTCAACCATTTAAGACAACTGCTGCTATGGGGAACTGCATGTTTGCTCAAAGTTTAGAGGATGGCATTAACCGTTTGAAATGCTTACAAGTTACACAATTGTACAAAAGGCAAGGATGGAAAACGACCTTTCTTCTTCATATTTCACCATTTTGAATAAAAAGACATCCACTTATGCTTCATGCATATCCAGTACTGTTTGTTTTTAGTCTTGAGGGTGATCTAATTTGTTAGAGTTTATCACGCTAATGTCCACTACAACACCTGTTACAACCAAGTACAAAAATAAGTTTGCGATAAGATACAAAAACTTATAATGAAAAATGAATCATTCACTCGCCGTTCCAAACATCTTCATTTCTCCAGTGGAACACAAAAGAAAATATTTAGAAAAATGTCTCTTTTGTCTATGCAATGAATGTCAATGGGGACCAATCAGTAGCTACGTCTGCATGCAACCAGATAATCCATTAGCAATTGGATTGACGGCTGAATCGAACTGAAAAGCCTTCATGTAAACGCCTCAACTGATCCGATTCGACCCAAAATAAAATGTTCGATTGGAAGGGGTGGTGTACACCTGAAACAATTACATTAAGCATGTAAACACTTGTGCTGCTACTATTTCATTAATCATATTTATATTAAAAAAATAAACTTGAGCACATGCATAGTGCTGTGATATACTCACATCATCTTATGAATGTGTGCATATTTATTTATGTCTTACAAAATGGCCATTTATTTGCTACATATTTGCTAAAAATGCTCTTCTGAAATATTTCAGCTTTCATTTTAGATATGACTTGAAGGTCATGTCGGGCACTGCATATGCACTTTTATTTTTGCAATGCATGTAAACATAATCTGCTAATCAGATTGGATCAACTCCAACTGACAAAAATGTGAGCATGTTAACAGAGTGAAGAAAGAAAAGTGCAAATACAATGACAGAATTGTCATAACTACTAAAGAATCTTTGAAATGGACAGTGAAATTTATGTGAGTGCCTGTATGATGCCACACACACACACACACACGGTACATATTATCCGTAAGAGTCCAAAATCCCCAAACCATTTATGTTCACATCTGCTATTTCATCAAATAGGAAAAAAATTCATACCCCTGGACCATTTTTTAATAATAAAGGTGCCGCTTTCATCAGCATGCTCTGCAGTGCTGCTATTCAACCTCTGCAATGCATCACCAGACAATATAAAAAACTAGTAGTGCATTTCTAATATAACCATCACATGTTAAAAAACGGCTTCATTTTAACGTGACCCCACAGGTACACTACAGCGGCACCTTCCTTGATGAATTGCTTTTATAAAACTAATATTAAAAATACAAAAATTCATTAAAAAGAGTGATTTTATTTAGCAAATTCGTTAACAGGCCTCAGTACTCAAGAGGGTGCTTCAGATGCCTGTGTCATTAAATCGGATGTGCTATTATTCCGGCACACCTACAAACTAAAGGAAGTTTAACTAATTTAAACTAACTGGCTCAGCAGGATTCTGCTCAAATTATTGCTCTGAAGGATAAAAGTGAACGTAAAAGATAATATATGCTATCGAGCCGTTTTGCAGCAATGCTGAGAACGCACAGCAAACTTGCAATGCATGCATGTGAGCTGGAAACATCTTTTTAAATGGTTAATTTGTTTGCATTGAGGATTCCTGACAATCGGAGGTGTATAAAACCATGCATGAGTCACTGATGATTAATTTTTTTGATAACACAAGGCTATATTTGATCAGAGCTCCTGCTTGTACGTGACATTGTAAAGATGACGACGCAGAGCAATGCAACGTGAACCGCAACCCTTTCAGATCCAAAACTAAATGATAAGAATTATTAAATTACAAAATCCCAAATAAAACCCTAAATTAAAAAATTTTATATACATAAAGACTAGCAATTTAATTTAATTATTTCTGACATGTGCAAGCCCACAAAAAAATCTGTGCATAAAAAAAAAAAAAGCTTGTTATTCACAAAGTTTTATAAATTCACAATCCATTCCACACAATACTACAGATTTTCCATAAAATCAGTGCAAAAATAAAGATTTTTTTTGTGGAAATTTGATCATATTCTTCCATATTTACAGTGTAAATATCTTTCAAATATACATTCAGTACCATGGTGTATTTCAAAGTAGCATGGTATATGATCCCTGTACCATAGCACTACCACTGCAGTGTTTTTATTAAATGTATAAATGTGTAAATGTATAAAATGAAATTGCTGGTGTTAGACAGAATTTTCCATTTACCGTGAAAGAACATAATAGATTTGTAAGCTATTGTCTTGATACAGTAAAGCACACGGTTTGCACAGAATACAGAACAGAGAGGACCACAGTGAAAGCAATCATAGCACACGCAAATCTCTGTAATGCGGCCTCTGTTTACTGACGGAGGGGCTGGCTTTTGTCCGTCTATAAATACTGTAATAAACAACATGATTACTGCTGTTAGCACTAACATATTCACTTCTAGAAGGGCAGACCCAGAAACGACCTTCCCAAAATGCTTTGGATTAATTCAGAGGTTACTGGAAGGGAAACAAATGGACACACGACACGAGCGCACCACATATACGGGGTCTGAAGCGTTCAACGGACAGCGCTATTGCTCGACATGCTTGGCATTTCACAGAGGAAGTGTTGCAATAGAGTTCAGCCGAGTGCTAAAGATCTGCTATTTGGAGTGATGGAAAGTGTTTTTTGTGTGAAAAGAGATGCAACAAAAGTGTGACGTCATGCCATCAGCCTGAGTTGGCGTTGTGCTAAATCGAATAGCATGCTATATATAACAACCATGCTAAACGCAGCCACACTGCAGGTCTAGGTATTAAAAAAAAAGCAAAAAGCGAGAGGACTTTGAAGAAATGGCACGGCTCGAATGTTATTGCAAAGACACACACACACTCTTAAAAGTCCCGTGCATGAGTCACGGACAGCTGCTACAAATGAAAATCAGGAAACACATCCGAGTAATGGATCCGGCAGACACACAGTAAAGCTTTATGTAACCGAAAGATACAATCATTCTACTTCATGCTCTTCTGACTACATGCAGCAAGAGAGTGCTTTTCTTCATAGTAGGAGTCATTTTAGTTAAAGCTGCAGTCCGTAGTTTTTCCTCTTTGTCGCCATCTCTGTTCGAAGTCTGCAATTGCAGTTATTCGCGGAATTATCAACTTTACGTGGGTCGTGCCTCGGCTCGGCGCGGCGCGGATGAATCCAGTGCTGTGTGTGCGGCTGTCAGTCACAGTATAAAAACACTGCAGTGGTAGTGCTATGGTACAGGGATCATACACCATGGTACTGAATGTATATTTGAAAGATATTTACACTGTAAATATGAAAGAATATGATCAAAATTCCACACAAAAAAAGCACTGGTACTCATAATATCTTTATTTTTGCACTGATTTTATGGGAAATCTGCAGTATTGTGTGGAATGGATTGTGAATTTATAAAACTTTGTGAATAACAAGCTTTATTTTTTTTTATGCACAGATTTTTGTGTGGGCTTGCACATGTCAGAAATAATTAATGAAATTAAATTGTTAGTCTTTATGCATATGAATTATTCAAATTTAGAGTTTTATTTTGGATTTTGTAATCTTATTTAGTTTTGGATCTGAAAGGGTTTGCGGTTGACGTTGCATTGCTCTGCGTCGTCATCTTTAAAATGTCACGTACAAGCAGGAGCTCTGATCAAATATAGCTTGTGTTATCAAAAAAATGAATCATCAGCGACTCATGCATGATTTTATACACCTCCGATTGTCAGGAATCCGACACAATCACAGATTATACTTTTTGGAAGTATGACCAACATAAGAATTTTCACCGGAAAAGTAAGGGGAAAAAGTCACTGCAGTAAATCACGCTGATTAAATCTAACGATTGCTTATCATATCACGTCAAATCGTGCAAATTATACTTGTGTTCTCAAATTGTTAATCACATCAGCATTGCGTGACAACATTTAATGCCCTTCCGATATTATCCTCGTTTTCGCATTAGTCTCTTTTTTTCGAGAGTCCGAAGTCTTTTGCATTGTACTAGGCTATAAACCTCCACCTCCAGCATCCTCACACACTCATAGCCTACTAGCCGAGACTCCTCCTTTATGTGGACAGATGTGACGTAATGACGCATGCTCGAATTTCCAGCGGAAATCCACCAGTACCACTGGAGTTAAAAACATTATTAGAAGCTTAAACATCAAACATCAAATTAAATAATATTACAATGACTTAAACATCCGAGTTGATTGAACTTATTTATATTAATATTTATGATCAGTAAATGAGCTCTTCACCAAAAAAGGAAGATACAGTACAGGCCAAAAGTTTGAACACATTAATATTTTTAATGTTTTTGAAAGAAGATTCTTCTGCTCATCAAGCCTGCATTTATTTGATCAAAAATACAGTTTTTTTTATATATATTGTGATATATTATTACAATTTAAAATAATTGGTTTTCAATTTATTATACTTTAACTTATCATTTATTTCTGTGATGCAAAGCTGAATTTTCAGCATCATTACTCCAGTCTATCACATGATCCTTTAGAAATCATTCTAATATTCTGATTTATTATGAGTGTTGGACACAGTTCTGCTGCCTAATATATTTGATGAATAAAAGGTTAAAAAGAACTGCATTTATTCAAAAAAAAAAATTTCTAATAATATAAAATCTTCTTTACTATCACTTTTTATCAATTTAACACATCCTTGCTGAATAAAAGTATTGATTTATTTCAAAAAAAGAAAGAAAAAAAATTACTGACCCCAAATTACTGACCAGTAGTGTATATTGTTGTTACAAAAGATTTCTATTTTTGACAAAAAAAATTGAAAAGTTTTTTGGAAAATATTTAAATTTTTTTGAAAAAAAGAACATTTGCTTCTTTTTTTTTTTTTTTATTCAAAGTATCCTAAAAAAGTATCACAGGTTATGAAAAAATATTAAGCAGCAGAACTGTTTCCAACTTTGATAAATGAATTATCATATTAGAATGATTTCTAAAGACTGGAGTAATGATCCTGAAAATTCAGCTTTGCATCACAGAAATAAATGACAATTTAAAGTATAATAAATTGAAAACCAATTAATTTAAATTGTAATAATATATCACAATATTACATTTTTTTTTTTCTCCTGTATTTTTGATCAAATAAATGCAGGCTTGATGAGCAAAAGAAACTTCTTTCAAAAACATTAAAAATAGTAATGTTTCCAAACTTTTGGCCTGTACTGTATACTTTGGGGACAAATCTGTTTTCAGAAGTGAGCTAAACTAAAGTAAACCCACCTACACACACACACACACACACACACACGTTGGATGGCATGTGAACAGGGCCGCGTGGAACACAGTAACCTCAACTAGCGACTGCAGAGGAGGGCAGACATGCTAAGAATAGAGTTTCTACACACAGCATGCGCTCACAGCGCACATGTGGATGCTATCAAATGTGTATTTTGAAGCGGAGTAGTAGTGAATAAGCACTAATGTAAGAGTGTGTGGGTCTAAATGACACGTCGACCCAGTCATACTTGCGAGGGGAATTTTTACAATGTGCCATTTTTTTTTTTTTTTGAATGACGGCATGTTCTCAGTTTCATATTCAAAATTACAAATACATGTATATGAAAATCTGAAACACTCATGTATAATGTACATTATTCACACATGCAGGGTTGCTGTTAACATATTATTTGACATTAGATGCGTAATCTTATTATTTATAGAGAAACAAATAATGTGTACTATTAAAATACAACTAAATAACTTACATAAACAACTTTCCAAGGTTTGTCAAAAGACCGCGCATGCTATTGAATAATGTTAATATTGTCACATCGATCCAAGTAATTCCTACATTTTATTCTGTATTTATTAGTAAAATGTAAAATGGGTTGCAAATCCAGATTTAGATTTTAAAGGTTTAGCTAATTGATATGTATTGTAATGCGGTAACACTTTTCGATAAGGTTAATTAAAATGAGTTAAGGCATAGACAATACTTAATACTTTGTTCGGCATTTATTAATCTGGGTTAAGTAGATTTTTCTACATCTAATAATACAAGTTGTATAAATTAACATTTAAGGTTGGTGAACAAATATGAATTATAATGAACAATAGTAGGTTTATAAACAACATTAACTTAGATTAATGATTTAAACAATATTAGTTTTAAGACAACTAATGCATTAACTAATATTAAAAAATGTAACCTTATTGTGAAGTGAGTAAAACTCGGGTTTATGCCTTTTATTGTTTAATCTAAACTGAAAATAATTAAAAAAATTACGTTTTGTACATTTTTAAATGGACTGAGGAAAAAACAATTAAAAAAAATTAATAATCAAGTAAAATATACATGATTTCTTCAGTTTATCCTGATTTGGGAGCATTTTTCTGAGTTTCCTAGTTAAAATTTGGACATGAACACCCTCTCAAGTCGTATTTACCACAGATTTTAATACCCAAGTTCCCGGGATGGGCAGGGCATAAAGGATTGTGACGATGTTACGCTAAACATAATTTTAATATAAAGGCCGGGACACACCAAGCCGACGGACCGATTTTCCCAATAAATAGGAAAGAATAAACCTGCCGTCCTCCATGATTCCCATTCTTTCCGACAACAAAGCACTTGAATGAGACGAGCTCATAATCACGACTTCAAAAGTGGTAGGAAATTTCTGATAGCATGTAAAAGGCAGCATTAGATCTCTAGTGCGGTTTTAAATGTGAAGTCAAGCTGTGATTGGCTACTACTGAAGGTCACATGACTACATGCTTCCAATTACAGGAAAGCATTTTCCATTCAGGCATTTACCAACACACACACATACACACACACACACACACACTAAAACATGAACATGCCTCCGACACAAACACACACAGAGACTCCCATCCTCTCCATCTCACGTTATTTTACAGTGTATAAGTGCATAATCACACACACAATATTATACACAAAATGAAAAATGTGCATTAGAGATTCAGAGCATCTTTATGGAAACCGAGAGTTGCAAACACACTCATACACCCCTAGCAAACTTTCATAAAAACAATATATAGGCTGCTCACAGCTCACGTCTCCGGCCCGACTGCTATAACAACATTGTCTAAATGGCCCGCTGTCATTGGCCCAGTAAATCTGCTCCCCTTCTCCCAACCTTCTGCTGAAATCATACATCAAATAAAAAAAATTAAAAAGATAAAAATACTACAAGAGCTTCACACAACTGTGGCTCGTAATCTCTGACACAAACAACATCCGCAGCACAACCTCAAGAGTGACACAACTGAACATCAAAACATTTCCTTATTTTTTTCTTTTTATTTATTCTAAAACACTTCAAAATTACAGACCACGAGAATATTGTAATCAGTCGCCAAATGGAAAAAATACACTGAAGACACACGCATGAACACACAACTAAATTGATTGACTTATAATGCTCTAAGTAAAGGATAATGTTTACGTTCATGTCGGGGTCCTGATCACCCTGTCGGGGTTTATTCTGTGATAACAACTGGCTGGATGTACATTATCCCACTTATTACATGGCTACTTGCCACATAAGTAAATAATTAGACATGAAATGTTGATCTAAGTCGGAATATTTTATTGGCTCTTTAAATGGAAATCTTCCACGGAGAAATCCAGCAGCAAGTTCAAACTAGACAGGGACAGTCATACCACTTATAATAACACAGTATTTCACCACATGAGTAATTATAGGGATAATAAATATTGATTTGATATGAAACGGATTTAAAATTGTACCTGTTTGTTATCATATAAATCAATTACAGTGTACAAAACAATAGTTGCAAAATGGCAGCAGCTGCGTTTGTATGAAACGAGAGAGCGTGTCGACGATACCGGATGACAATTAAATATCTGTATACAAAATATTGATTTGACTGAGTTTTAATATTTTATTAGCTCACAAAATGCAAAACTTCCACGAGGAAAAACACATTCCCAGACCTAGAAAGCATAAAGCGCCGGCTTCAGTAACCCGGATGAGCCTGTGTTTTCTGTTTTTAGCGGTTGTTATCGGGAAATAACATACCGCTTGATTGCAAGATGGACCAATCAGAATCAAGTATTCCACAGAGCCGTGTAAAAAAGCAGATATAACTATATAGTAGGTGAAAAACAGTGTGTGAGATGAGTAGTATGTCCGAATTCAAAGAATCATAAAACGGTACACTAAAACAAATGTGTAGAAATAACTTTCACTCAGAAATTGCCAGTAAATTTCACATTGGTGAAATTTCAATTCACCAACCAATGGAAGTTGATCAGAAAACTGATCAGAGAGCAAAACGAACATGAAAAAAGCGGCCGTTTGTGGGAATTTTTGTTGTTTACATACAGATTAAAAACCTAAGCATCGATGTTTTACCACAGTTTTACAATAATTAGTGATGCATCGATCATAATGAACTGATCTGAGTCAAGATTGCACATTAGTCACACAGAAATAGTGGTATTTACCGTTATTTTACAAAAGAAAAAGGGCGCACCTACGTACTCATTCAGTCTGTTTCTGTTTATTTGTAGACACAGGACAGTATGTTTACATCACATTTAGCAAGAATGATCATTTCTACAAATTTTCCACCAAAAATGCGACGCTCTCCAGTGACAGTCCCAATACATACACTTCTATTTTCAGTCCGAGAAACAGAGGAAGCTCCTGCAAAACCTGGAGTTGCTGACATGCGGAGCTAAATATGAATGTCAGAGAGTCCGGCATAAAGAGACGAGACGTACTGACAGATAAAATAATAAATACACGATTGTGATAGGCTATTATGCATATGCATATGCATTATAACTGGCCAAAACAAGTCATCTGATCAAGAGTGTACTTATGAAACCTTAAAATGTTACCTACACAAGCCCTATTCGCACGGGATTAGTATCACCCGGCGACCTCTAGTCATTTGTAATGTGATGATACTAGTCCCGTGCGAATCGGCATCTCTGTGATTTGGCGGGGTCGTATAGACCTTATGTAGCTCCGCCCCTTTTCAGCGCTGCGCTCGTTGTCCTTTGACTTCCGGTCTGTATTATTCACAGCGATTTTGAGTGTTTATTAATGAACGGCTTGTTTTATAATCTTCCCGGTCTACTGACAGTTGTTAAGACATCTGCTTTAAACATTACAGCCCTCATGATAACTTTCGTTAACTTTACATTAAGTAAATCCACTTCAAAAGCGAATTACTCCTGGACAGCAGCGCCATAGAAATATACAGAGCGACCGCAAAAACGGAAGTTAAAAGACAATATTCTAAAGATGGCGGCGCCCTCGTTTCTCTGGCGCATAAGGGCTATATAATTTTTTCAAGGTTTTTGTTTCCTATGCGCTTTTTATCCATCTTTCGTGAAGAATAAAGGCTGCGTTGGAGTGTTTTGATAGTATTTTGGGTGCTGGGTCATATCGCTATACACCATACAACTACACAATTTGCAGAAAGAGAAAGCTGAAAACCCTGATTAGGGGTTGACAATGACATGTATAGCAGCATGCGGTGAGGAACATTCTTCTGTTTATGATATATCATACAGCTAGACCTATAATAACAACAAGAGATTTCCAAGCAATAGAGAGCCTAAGTCCCGCCCCTCCGCTTCCGGCTCATGGGACCTTATTTCGGAAAAAACATGTCTGGTAGTCAATGGCGAGAGACAACTTATCTTTTTATTCCGTCTGAACTGTGCCCTGAATTACACATATGATGTTTGTCATTTTAAAAGATAATTATGAAAGTCAAGAAAGTCGCAGTTTGTCATAAAACAGAAGAGTAACATTTAGTTTGATGTGAAAATCACTCAATGAACTACATCTCTCGTCTCACACTATGTACGTATGTGTGCAGTCTGGTACAAAACACTCAGGCATGACGGCGTAACGTTACGATTATAACGTAAGACTATAGAGAAAATGACAGATGTTAGCTTCAGTAAAGTTAGCTTCATTCATTGAGAGAAAAGGTATGACGTCACATGTGCGCCTTTTGGGTTTGTAGTCTTTGTAATTACGTATTTTCACAGTCTTATACCTCAACAGTTTTACATCAAACTGCGACTTTCTTGACTTTAAAATGTGTCTTTTAAATTGACAAACATCATATGTGTAATTCAGGGCACAATTCAAAACGAGATACAAATATTTGTTGTCTCTCGCCATTGACTACCATACAATATTTTTCCGAAATAAGGTCCCATGGTGGTCCACCGGAAGGGGAGGGACTTAGGCTCTCTATAACCTATTGACATCATATCCGGGAGATAAGTCAATAAATTCGAGTAAAATCACAGGCTTCGCTTATCCCGTGCGAATGCGCCACACACGAAATTCAGACGTGGGGGGGTACTTTCTAAATCACACGAGGTCCTCAGATAATACTAATCCCGTGCGAATAGGGCTATAGACATCTTATGATGTTTTGAAACAGTTCGATCTTCGTTTTTGCAGCTCTCTTTTCTACTACAACATTCAACCTTATTAGCATGAATGCACCAAAAATGATATAAATGCACCAATTAGAAAAAACTAAAACTCATCCAACAATGCCAAATGCAAATAGTAAGATGACACTGTATAACACAGGCTATTCAACATTTAAAAAGGAGAAAGTGCTTCCCATATTTTTTTCGTTGACATCAAAGAGTGTGCAGAAAGAAAAGGAAAAAGCAGAAAATAGTATTGCAATTTATGATTATATTGTTGACAAATGAGTTTGAATGAAGGAAAAACAACAAAACTGCATTACTAGAGATAATAACCCACCGTGAGTCTTTGCCAAAGCAGTGTGCACAGGGGAAGCGAAGGGTTAACAGACAGAAAAGCGAGCGCTGAACTTCCTGATCGGAGGGCATCTGAGAAAGCTTTAAGAAGCCCGTGGCCTGCTGCTCAGTATGTAGGTTAATGACCACAGATACCCACGCCACACAGAACAATGCACCTTTTACTGCAGATTACACAGCGACAGGGGGGTCGGCCGGCAAGCCGAAGCGAGGTGGAAACTGGAATGACGGGGGAACGGTGGAGAGAGAGAGAGAGAGAGAGAGAGAGAGCGAGAGAGAGCGAGAGAGCGAGAGAGAGAGAGAGAGAGAGAGAGAGAGAGAGAGAGAGAGAGAGAGAGAGAGAGAGCGAGAGAGAGAGAGAGAGGGATTAGCGCACAGGCTAGTAGATGAGTGTTGGTCTTGCTGTGGTTGTGTGGTTATAATCAGCTTCCTACTAGAGGTCAGGCTGATTACACGTCCAACTGTACAGAGAGGCTCAGACAGGCAGAAACAGAGACGGGGAGCATCATTTGGGAAGGGAATTTAATAATTCTGTCACCGATTCAGGTTCCTTAATGGCTCCACTAACAGTTTACAATGATTTAAAAATATGAAGTGTTATTTTACATTTCATTACTTCAAGTGGAAACCACTGTTAGTGGTTCTTACCTGAAAAACCTGAAAAGCACTGTTTCGCTTGTATGTTTGTTCTATTGCTCATAATTTAATTATTTGCTCTCATTTGTTTACTTATATCTAAGTGTTTGGTTTACTTGTCTTTAATCATATTTTAAGTTTATATTAGTTCGTTTGCATCAAGTTTGTAGCTGTGGTATCAAAATTGGAATAACATTTTTTTAAATTTCTGTATCTGTCATACATTTATTTTGAGGTTGCATTTTTTTACTTTTTTTTTTATTCTATTTTAATTTATTTATGTTTTTTTTGGTGGTGGGACGACAAGTAAAAAAAATAAAAAAAACTTTACAAGAATCTATTAAAAATAACTAACTCATACGGTCCTGGTGGCTTGGCGATTTGGGGGAAAAAATAGATGTTTCGGTAACATTTTAACTGAAGGTGACTTTGTTACACGTTAGATCATGTAATTATAGTACTAACAGTAAATTACGTACAACCACAACTAACCCTAAACCAAACCCTAACTCTAAAATAAGAGCATGTCATTAATGTTACTCAGTACTTATACGAGTAAGTACAATTTAACTACGTCACTTTAAAATAAAAGTAACCGATTTTTCAGATTAAAACTGATTTAAAAAAGGTTTGCTGTCAAAAAATTGTGTGTGTATATCAAAATGACATTAAAATATGAATTACAATTGCTATTGTTATTATTATTAATTTATTATAACTAAATAAAATATTAAACATACTACAGTAATATTAGTATTGTACTTTTACAATTGTTAAAATGTAACTACTTTTCATGTATTACCTAAAGCACACTTAACAAACAGCAAAAACTGTACAATCAATAATAAAAAGAACAAATGCACTAATTACAAGTATAGATAAACACAATAAAACAAAGTTACTAATAAAGTAAGGTCTTCAGGTACAGAAATGTGTAAATAAGTGTATTGAGTGCAATTAACTGTAAAATAACACTAATCTATATTTCACTTGTATAGTGAACACTATAATCTTTGGTAAAGCTGTGTTTTTTGTTTGATTAATATTAAAGACATATACAGGAGCACCCACAGTGCCACGTTTCACTCTGAAACATGCAGCGCATTTATTTATTTAATTGAATCGCAGGCTTTGTGGTTTGATAATTGCACTAAGCCATATATCATGACTTCTCTATTATTTAGATTAATCATGCAGCTTGGTCAAATTGTGAATATCGTAATGATTTTGATGTGCTTTTCAATTCACCATTATAGTTTCAATGAATAAATTCTTAAATGACATTCACTAAGAAACATCCACAACTTTTCATACATGACATTTTATAGTAAAAGAAAGATACTGGTAAATATTCTTGTTTATATTACTACACTGTAAAAAAAATGAATCATGAGTCTTGTAATTTCCATAAAAAAAAATTGAGGTGATCATTACAAATATGATGTATATTTTATTAAGAAAATTGTGGTTCAGTGTTTTATTGAAAATATTGAGAACATTTCACTAATAACACCAATTTTTTTTTTTTAAGGAAACATACACAATTTTAAGGCCTGAATTAAGGAACTGATAAACCTCATAAAATTAAGGAAAAGGAGCTACCTATTTATTTTAAGAGAATTAGCTCATTTATGTGGTTTTATATTTGCACCATTATTTGCACATGGCTGGAAATGGAGAGTAAATCTTGAAATTAAGTGTTATTTCATGTGTTTTTGAGTAAAGGGAAACATCTGTTAATGTTTAATGTTCAGGTATGTTTGACATTTGAAAGAGTTTCTATTATGTTAAAGTTTTGATCGTTAGCATTGTGCAGAAGAGTAGGGCTTATGGTTAGGTTGTGAATAACTGCATTTTTTAAATATTCTGAAGCATATTGTTTTATACATGTAGCAATAACTCTGCTAATGATAGTGCAGTAACAAGTTTGATTCTGTGCTGTCCTAGCGGCGTACAGTCTTTTTATAAAACAATATATCTCAAAGTTAAATATAAACGGGTCATATCCATTCACTTGACTTCACACAATTTTGAGAATAAAAAATACTTCAAATAAAAAAACTTGTAATTCATTATGTCATAGACTAAATAAATTAGGCATTTTACATGATTTATTCAGGTAGATTCCATGAATGAAATCAAGCTTTAACTACTCAAAAATATTATGTGTAATATTGTTACCATCATTTTTTTTTTAAGTAAATAGCAGTAACATTTTATACAGTGTATGCATTTTAAATTAGTCAACATAAATAAACATTGTTGAGTTAAAAATAGTCTTTTAAAACACTATTTTTTACTGCCTTTTAATTCTCGCATTAAATATTTGACTGAATATACGGAGAAGAACTGAAAGAGTTCTGGAAATGAGAGTATAAGAGTTCTGGAAATGCGAACGCAGTCTTGCACAGGCTTAAAAACCAGTGCAGTCCGACCCAATGACTCAGCTCAACGCAGGGTGAAGTTTGGGTGAGTCACAAACGCTTTATAGGGAGAGATGATATCCCGCATTAACCAGACTCATGGGAATGACCCGGATTGCAGCATCCGCTCAGACCTCTGAGAATACAACAACAAGAAGGAGAATTCAATAATAACTTAATTGTAACATGTTTTTAATTAGAGAAAATGCATGTTCAACTGCTTTCAATGCAAGGCAACGTGAACAAGACGGCACAAACATTATTCAACAAATACAATGAGCGAGCATCAAAACCCCTGACATCTGCTGTCAGAAGACGTCTAGACGGCGTCTGAAAGGTCAAAGGGTCAAACAATGCCTAAACAGCATCTAAGCACTAAAGAATAAACAGGTCAATGAAGGATTCAGCTTGTAAAAGAGAAAAATCTGGCTTTTCCACCAGGAATGGTTCGTGTTCTGGAGCCAGAGTCTGTTCTTGGCCAGGCGAACTGGAGCCTGTCGTGAACCGGCCGCGCGTTTCTACAGACTTTGACGAACGAACACTGACGTAATGCTGTTGTGTTTTGTTCACCTGAGTAGAGTAGCTGATCTTTCAGTCCCAGAACCACCTTTTCTGCGCTGGACACGTTTCTGCTAAAATGCTATAGTACAGTTTTTGTTACTACACTAGATTCATAATCAACTAGTATGGGATCTCCTTACAGAAAAGTACGATGCTTTAATTTTGTTTTGTTGATAATGTCTGCAAAGGTTATGGATCGCAATGAAAAACTGCAGTAAATACAAGATTGCTTCTGCCTAACATCGCACTCGTTGAACTGATAAGAGCTAACATATGAGAGACATCAAACGGCAAACTAAACAGAAGTGAAACAAAACCGTGCTATGATACCATAGAAGAACAATGGTACTTTAATAAGAGTAGAATATAAAAAAATTCGGTTTTTTTGCACGTTTACGTTTTACTGTTGTTGATAAATGTTCATTTTATATGCATATCATTTCAATTTAAACTAAATTTCCAATAAACAAACATGTAATATTATTAGTAACTGCACTTATTAATGCAAAACAATACTAATTTTATGACTAAATTCACTTTATGATTTAAAATCCCCCCGGCGCTACAATCCCAGACCCTCAGATGTTAGTCAAGAGCCCTGATATATCAATATTAGTCCAGTCATTTTATGAAAAAAGGTTGAACAAATTGCAACAGAAGCAAACTCAACTGATTGTGTATCCTCAATATGTCCTGAGTAAAAAAAAATAAAAAAAGCCCAGAAGAATCCCATTAGGGGAAAGTTTCGGAAAAAGACCCAAATATACCCTATTCATACTTTTTCTTACGTGAATATAGGGTAAAAATTTTAACCTTTAGATATCACCATGAAAATTACTGAGTTGATTACTTACATCAAGACAAACAAAAAATGTATTACAAGTTTTTTGAAATTGTTTGTTAACATGGACAAACGGTGCATAATCTAATTACGTACGTCCTAATTTGCATAAATACCACAACAGATCTAAACATTGGGTCTAGCCAGGTGAAAATGTCTTGTTGAATTTTGTTGACACATAACAGTAAAATACCTTGAAAAAGTCTTGTGTTCTGAATGACACGCGCACTTCCGCCCCTCCCGAAGCCATAAACCCTCTCAGCTTTAATGTTTAAACTGATAAGACTTAAAGGAGACATATCATGCTTTTAAATTGTTCCTTTTTACATATAAATCATACATTTGTAGTCTATATAAAGCGGAACTGCAATGCTTGGGTCTGAATTCCTCATTATTATAGCTCCACAGGCCCCTTTTCTAATGTGCTTCTGAAAGCAACTCGTTTTGGTGCGGTCTCTTTAAATAATATTGAGACACTTCATACCCCGCCCCCTCTCCAGGTTGTAGCGGTGACACTCGGTTCAACTCCACCCCGTTCGGCCATTTTTGTAGTCTGGTAGCAGAGATAGGATTATCTAGCGCACAGAAACTTTTATACACACGTTATTAACAAAATGTCAACAACGGAAGACTTGTCCATCCAGCCTTACATGTTCGAGCCGGAGTCGGAGCCGGAGCGAGATGAAAATGAAGACGACGAACCTGCAGAACAACGTCTTCATATGGATGTATCGCAATGGTGTGTTACTGTATTTACACATGAAACTTTGGTCTTCCGACCTTTTACCACCGTGTCGATTTATTTTGATTAATATGTCCGAGGGAGAGAGAGCAAGACAGCGTCTAGTTTGGAGACGGTGATGTCTTGTTTACACTTTCGCCTGGCTCTGAAGAGAGAGAGTGAGCGCGCGCGCGACCGGGTCTCTCTCTCTGCTCGTTCTTTCAGTTAAACATGCTCCTGTCACAAGCGCGGCGGTTCATCTACATTAGACGGTGTAATGAAGCGTGTGGGTTACTACATCCAACAACCGAACATTTTAACTTACCCTCTCGTAACTTCTGCATCCTTTAGCTTGGACTACAAAATTGCAGCGAGAAATAATAATGGCGGATTGCTCGAAGTGTTGGGCCGGAAGTCAATGTCCTTATTTGGCAGTTCCGCTGCAAATACTGTGACGTGATAGTTAAAAAAACGTCATAGATAACAGAAAAATCTGAACCGGTTGAAAAATATGACCAAAACAGAATATAAAGATATCAACGAAGCACCTTAAGAGAATAATTTCATCTTTTCTGTACTTCTAAACACTCCAAATATACAACAAAATGCATTTAAGGGCTAAAAAAGTGCATTTAGCATGATATGTCCCCTTTAAAGAGGTGAAAATGATCAGCTTTAGTCACGATGCAATACTGTCCTGATTGTGCAAGTGACAATTCAGTCATGACCCGACTCCTAAACGCGAGAGTGTAGTTTCGACGCTTGCTTTGTCCAACCCATTTTGAGAGACAGACAGAGAGAGAAAGACGCGGCGCCGCTGAACGTGAACACTCACACGGTTTGTGAAATTGCGTCTTTGCGAAAGTTTTAAAATGATAGATTTGATTTTATAATCTGTGTGGATTAATTTACGGCTACTCATACAATCTACTTGCTAAAGTGAACCATGTTTGTGGGGGAATTTCCCACATTATAGGTGGTAGACCTGTGGGAAAATTAAAATACTTGAAGTATTATCTGTTATATTATTTATTTTAATAGCTCAAAAAGTACAATAATTGTTCAAATTTAAATTTAAGAATTGTTGAAAGGTGTCTTTTTAATAAATGCAACACGTTCCCAAAGTCATGTGAAATAATCGTGATTTCAATACTGACCAAAATAATCGTGATTATGATTTTTTTCCATAATTGAGCAGCCCTACTACTACAGAAAACAAAGCTGTAGTAATTACTGTATTTTGATGGAAACTGGAGAATTTGAGAGGATTTTACATGGAAATAGAAAACGGTGTTTTGACGGTGTTTGACATTTCACTGCACAATTAAAAGAAAATAAAACATTTAAAAAGAACCACATCAAACAAAGATGAAACAAAAACAATTCTCATTGTTAAATATGAGCAAAACAGACAGCATTCCTGAGAGCAAAGGCCTCTGGGATTGAGCTAGCAGCGTCTTGAGGTTCGGCTGCTTCTTCCGCTCTATTCACTATTCCGGCTCTTTCAATTTCAAGTCTGTTCACCAGCGCTGAAATGTGACTTAAACCCGTCAATCAAAAGCGACAAATCTTTTATTCCTCTTTCCTCTGAGCCTCAGTTAAAACACAGTAATCCCATATTGCTGCCACACTAAGAACAGGATCATGGGTAAAGACGTTAGATATCCACATCTGCCTCCTCAGTCCTTTTCATCCACGTATCCAATCGCATACATTTCCTTGCCAGAGAGAGAGAGACAGCAAATGAATATTGCCCAGCTCTGATATCGTGCCAAAGCCTTGTTAATATTCTAGCGCACTTAGACCCCTAAACACTTCTATTGGCTGAAAGAACTTTGAGTATCCCATTGAGTGCCTGATTATAAATACTACAGTATTGCTTGTTGATCTGTGCAGTTTTTACAATCAAAATGCATCAATTGATGACGGACGGACGGATGGATTGGATGTGAGTGTGACTAAAAGCATATATTATATTGCTAGACTTCAAATATTGCTTAATTTATGACTTGTGTTTACCTTATCAACTAGGATAACATCAAAAACTTTACAATGGCCATTTTGACACTGAAATGATCAAGATAGATAGATAGATAGATTGCTTTATTTAATGCCATGTCAGTATCTAAGGCTATGTTCATGGCAAAAATTCAATTACAATAATACAAATATCATAGAAAATACAATGAAACCAAGCAAACAAACACAACAAGTAAAATTAACATATGATATAAAAAAAAATCCAAAACCATTTCAGGCATAATCTTACTAAAGTCCTTAAGTGAAATAACTTCATAAAAGAGCATTCTACTTGTATTAAACCCAGGACAGTCCAATAAAACATGTTTAACAGAGAGGGGAATCGTGCAAAACATGCATAGAGTAGGGGCTTCACCTTTAAGCAAAAAAGCATGAGTCACGCACGCTTGTATGGCCTATTCGACATCTGGTGAATACCACTTGATCAGATCTAGTTTTAAGAGTGATTAAAAGTCTGAAATGATCAAGAATGAAATTCATGCTAACAGTTTGTAATTATTTGTGAACTCCATATAAGACAAACAGGCTCTTGTGTAGCAGCGTGACTTGAAGGATTAGTTCACTTTCAAATAAAAATTTCCTGATAATTGATTCACCCCCATGTCATCCAAGATGTCCATGTCTTTCTTTCTTTCAGTCCCTCCAGAAAAACGTGGAGTTTTTTTGTGATTGTTGCGGGCAAAAATCCTTGATTATGCGGCACGTTTTCTTAAAAAATGCAATGGAATATGCGGGATATTTATGCAATTTTATGCGATGAAATTGCGGAAACTTGCGGGAACTTGCAAAAACTGTGGTTTGATGAAAAAGAGAAAAAAAGTGATTCCCCCAACACCCTATTAACTAGGCTACTACTTTAATGTAAAGAGTCATTTCTTATTACTTCCTATGATAAGCAAGCATACTACATCACATTAAGTGCTGGGAATATTGAAGTTCTCATCTTGTTTTATTTCAGACCTTAATAAACACATGGCTTCATCATGGTTTCATCGGCATCGCGGGGTTTGCAGCTTTTCAATGATGTCGCGTGATGTCGCAATGATGTCGTGTAATTACGTCACTTCATAACGTTCCCATGGCAACAGGGGAAATGGCAGCGCTTGTGTGAAGTAAACGCAACATTTTTCAACTTTCTGCTAAGATATATGTGACTTTTTGCAACGAAAACGCTGGGATTATGAAATCATGCAAGCCCGCATATTTTGCGCACGGAAATCTGCAATTTATGCGGCAAAAGTGTGGCGTATTTGAAAAAATGCGTCCCCCGCATAAATATGCGGACTTTGGCTGATTATGCATTGAATCATGCGATCGCATAATCGCGTTTTTCTGGAGGGACTGTTCTTTAGTCGAAAAGAAATTAAGGTTTTTGAGGAAAACATTAAATTTTTCTCCATATAATGGACTTCAATGGCAACCAACGGTTCGAAGGTCCAAATGTCCGTCTCAATCATAGACTGTAAAAAAATATGGACGTAGTGTCCGTGACGTCACCCGTAGGTTTCTGATGACCGTTTTTGAAGCCTAAAGTGGGCGTGGCCGACCGTCGCCATCTTGGCAGCGTGTCACTCCCGAATTTATTTATTTTTACAGTCAGACAATGAGCTGAGGTAACGTGACGGCTAACAGACAGCAGACAAATGGCTAATGATGACTAATGACCACAGCAGCGGGAATCCACCAGTCACTCAAAAGTGGACACCCTTAATTGTGCAGAAAGTTAAGGCTTAATATAATTTAAATGGATGAGTTATAAAAATATTCACCCCCCTCACAGCTGTCATGAAGGGCAAAATTAGCTGTATAGACCAAAGCCACTTTTTGCTCCAGGCTGTAAACATGTTTTTTTTTCTGCTGTAAAGTTGGGCATTTCAACATGGAGGAGATGCAGATTTGACTCACTTCTGCAGCCAGCCTCAAGCGGCCAGTCGATGAATTGCCGTTTAATTCACTTCCGTGTTGGTTTCAAGAGAGAGACAGGGAGGTTGCCGCTTGGTCTCAACGCAGCTTCAAAGTCTCGACACGATCCCAGCTGAGAAATAAGGGTCTTATCTAGCAAAACCATCGCTCATTTTATAAAAATGAAAAAAAATTATATACTTTTTAACTCTGAGATGCGCCACGCATTACATCGTCACGTTGGAAAGGTCACGCGTGACATCGTTAAACATCCAGGATATGCACACGTATGGTCCATTTTAAACAATAAACTGACACAAATACATATAAATATGTGTCATTCAACATACAATAACATTGAACGTCCTCCTACTCCAAACTTGTAAACACTGGGTCGGTACTTACGACTACGTCACGCGTGACCTTTCCAACGTGATGACGTAATGCGCGGCGCATCTCAGAGATGGTACAAGACCATTTAACCATTTGTGGTTAAAAAGTATACAATTTTCTTTCTTTTTTGAAAATAACAGATTTTTTTCTCTAGATAAGACCCTTATTTCTCGGGTTTTATACCGAGATAAAGTCCATTATATGGAGAAAAATCCTGGAACGTTTTCCTCAAAAACCTTAATGTCTTTTCAACTGAAGAAAGAAAGACATGGACATCTTGAATGACATGGGGGTGAATAAATGATCAGGAAATGTTTATTTGAAAGTGAACTTAAGGACAGCACCTGCAAAACAAGCACATGACCATCAACCGTTGACAGCCAGTTACCAACCAACGGCGCTTGTAAAAAGAGCCTGGACAACAACGTAGGCGTCTCACATACCAATCGAGCACATGCTGTGCACACTAAAATCGCCACCCTCTTTTGGCACAAACACACACGTTTATGCAAAAGTAGCACGCTGCTGCTGTCAAAGTAGGTTTCTTGTTCCTGTATTTGGGAGGTTGGTTTCACTTCACATGAACCCAGCATTATCCTACACTCACACAAACAGAGCAAACACACACACATGCCCTCATACACATGCACACATTAAGGCAAGTAGGCAAAAGAGAACAATATCGGTTTTGCATCCTCTTTGAAAGTACAGTCATGCTCGAAAAGACAGGACCAGGCAACGCACTATGATTTCCCAAATTACAATCAAAACGCTGCCAAAATCTGACAGGCCATGGCAACGTTTGAAAAGGCAGCCATGTGTTCACCAAAGCGACCAAACTAGTTTGTCTTGCATCTAAGCTTTTTCACACAACCCTTCATTATGTCAGCTACGTTACATTGCATGAACACTGGTGTCAGATTCACTGTCAGAATGTTTCGGAGATCTACACACTGACTAGTGCAGTAATATTGATTGATAAAGTCTACATGCTCAAAATGACATCAAAACTGAGTCTGTTTACTTTCTGAACACATGTTAGTGGACATGCTGTGCTCAATTATTCTACATTAAACAGTTTATTTAATAACAAAAAGAATGGGAATTATGTTTCCGAAGATACATTTCCTAATATATTCATAGTGTAACTACCACACCTTCAAAACGGGAGGATTACTAAAACTACTCAACCCTCTACAATGCGAGTAAATTTCACGCTGGGCGACTTAATAATGTCAATCATTAGCCATTGGCTAATAAATTCTTAGATTTTACTCGCCAGTGTGTGTGTGTGTTAGATGCCAAGTATAAGTTTAGCATAAATATATGGTTGTATATTGTCATTATTAGCAGTAGGATTATCTTTTAATAATAATTACTATTATCTTTTTTTTTTTTTTACAGAAACAGTGAATGACCAACAATATCTTAAGCACCACCAAAATTATGCTCAAATCAACACTATTTGGCCATTTTGAGATCATTAGCTTCAATCAATAGACCAATTTATCAACCAGACAGATGCTTAACTACTCTTTAACATTGAATGTCCACTGTTTCCCATAAATTGAATTATCTGTGGCAACCCGCCAAAATATCAACACTGACTGCCACAAATAAATTTCAGTGCTTTTTTTTTTTTTTTTTTTTTACAGAAACACTGACCAACAATATCTTAAGCACCACCACTAAGTTCATTTAAAATGACAAATATGCATTCATGCATGATTATCAAGTTTTAGTTCTAACTACTAAAGTTATATCATTAAATAGGCTAATGCTTGATTATCATAATATAATGCTTGATTGACTGACTGATTTTAAGAATGTACATTTAGATATTTAAAAAGCTGTGCCATTTTACAATGATAAGCTGATTTGGTGGAATATATATATATATATATATATATCAATCAGTCTGGCGAGTAACCCAAAATGTACTAGCCAATGGCGATTCTATTGCCAAGGTGTGCGTAGAGGGTCGTTACTGTCAGTGGTAAATGACGAAACGCCACAGATCTGGTTCACAAGTTTTATGCTGGAAAAAACCCAGAGTAAGTGTTGACCTGTACTTGTACCAAATCCCACATCTCTGATTTAAATGTCAACAGTAAGAAATCCAATAAAGTTTTGACTAGTGTTGATGAAATTAAAAGCACATAACCTGTTTGCTTTGCACTTGCCCATATAGTTTGTCCAAAATTATGCTCTATCAACACTATCAATATTTGGCCATTTTGAGATCATTAGCTTCGATCAATAGACCAATTTATCAACCTGACAGATGCTTAACTACTCTTAACACTGAATGTCCAGTGTTTCCCATACATTGAATTATCTGTGGCAACCCGCCACAATATCAACACTGACCGCCACAAATAGATTTCAGTGCTTCCCATTCATTAACTAGACTGTGGCGGCCCGAAAATAGGCTATATTTCAACTTCCCATAATAACATAAAAGGTGTTTAATGTCATTGCTGTCAAACAAACTAAAAGCGAAAGAGGGAAAAGGCTTTGTGTCCTTGTTAAAAGACCACTTTACTCATGTGGATGAATGCAGTGAACTCCATCTGTACATGTGCGGAGTTTAGCGTGTATTTGGGAAACGCATTATTTTCACATTTGCTTAGTTGACGATTACAGCATTTCACTAGATTTGTAATGAGATGCATTTGTAAACTTGTTTTTTTTCGCCAAAATAAAAGCTCGACTGTTTCCGTCAAAATAAAAGCTTGAAGGTTGATCTCTTGCATGTATAGAAATTAAAGTATTAAAGTTTCAATTATTTTTCAGTGCATTTGTTTCACAATATATGGCTATTATTGTCATAGTAATATTATAACATTATTATTGCATTATGTAGTGTAATGTAGACTGAGACACTATATTAGGACTAAAAAGAGGTTTGAATAGGTTTGCACTGATTTTGTGTTCAATTTGCACACTGAATATGGGTTGGAGCTCTTAATTCTCAAAGTGCACCAGATTTATGAATTTAACTTTAAAATCTACAAAATGTTCTTCCTTGGGAACCCCCCTAGAGGGACCAAGGTCCACCCACCACAGTTTCATAAAATCCTGTGGGAAACACTGAATGTCAAATGACAGAATTCTTTGTAAAATTAAAACACAACTAAGTCTAGTTGAGATACAGGATGTGTTCACACTTGGCATGTTCGGTTGGATTAAAACGAACCCTGGTGCGATTGCTCTGTTAGTGCGCTTCATTTGAATAAGTGTGAACGCTGCCATCCGAACCCTGGTGACACCAAACAAGCTGAAAAGATTTCAAAACAAACTCTAGTGCGCCTCGAATGATATATGAACGCAACACGGACCAAAGACATGTAAACGAACCAAAAACAGGAAGATGAGACCCTAAAAATGACAGAACGCTCAAGCATAACCGTTTTATCTCGTCATAGTCGAGATGTTGCTCATCACAGTTCAGTTCAGGCATCAGAACCGCATCTCCTCACAGCAGATCTTGGTGTGTGTGTGTGTGTGTGTGTGTGTGTGTGTGTGTGTGTGTGTGTGTGACGGAGGGATTCCTGACGCTGGTTTGACTCCTTTACACATTCATAAGCTCTTCACGAGTTCTCAGCTGGTCAGAATACCATCATATGTAGCGACACACACACAACCAGCGGATTTATCCCAGAACACAGCATTGGTTTGGATGTTCGGTAAGTTATGTCGCGAAATATACATCATAAAAGCCGACCAATCAGGATGTGAATGTATCTCTGTGACTTTAGGTTCGGTATCTTTTGGTTCGGTGATAAAAATGAATGCTAAGCAGACAAAAACTACATTTTTATTTAATTTTAGTCCGGACCAAACGAACCAAGCGAACCGAACTATAAGTCGTATTCTATGTTTTGATGGTTACAGCGTTGACTAAAGTCCTGCTGTCTGTTGTAATTAGATTCATGATGGTGTCAGCAGAGCAAAGGATTGAATGGATGAGTAGTTAATGTGTGTGTCTGAACAATGGAGAAGACAAGAACGTCTCAAATTCTCCAGACGATCTGATGAAGAGCATGAGGATGCCGACCGCCTCATCTCGAGTGTCAGAGACATGGCATTACGAGATGGACTGACCATTATTTGGAAGCTCCTTTACAAAGGTTACGGAAACACAACATAAGAACCAAAGGGATCGAGTTTTACAACTTCACAATATTGAATTGCTTGTATACTGACGGCACTCAAATCATACAACTTTTGAAGAACAATGATAAAAAATAAAAAAACATTTACATACAAACTTAACATCTTAAAAGTAGATAAGAATCAGCATTGATTTAGCATTCTGAATCATAAACGCTGTACAAACATCTGCTAAATGCTGTTCTAATGTCTGAACGGGCACATTTTAACGAAATACTGCAAAATGCATTGCAGCCACTCTAAAACTTACATAATTTGGATGAATATGTGCACCTTAAACAGCCATTTTGGTATATTTTCTAAAGCATAAACCACTAAGCAAGTGCAAGGAATATCCATCAAAATTTCATATTTATATGAAAACAAAACAATACTAGGACATGTGCACTTCTTTACGTTTGGATAAACACGGATATACTACAGACAGTTTCTATAAACGATAAAGATAACGTACAGCTTAACACTTCATGTGTAAATACCTATGAATAATAATGAGATTATAACACGTCATTTCATATCTTGACCACCACCAAAAAAAAAAGAAAAGTGTTCACTCAAAAAAAAAAATATTCTGATGGACCATAAGCATGTCATTCTTCATGAAAAAATGCATGTAAATGCACATATGCATGTAAATAAAACATGCACTGTTACATCACATCCTTGCAGGGAAATTGGTTTCAAAAACAAATAACGTCGACCAGACGTGTATGCGTGCCGACCGTGTCTCGAGCATGAGGAGAAAGTCACTCTATTTCCTGACAGGACGTGCGTACAGACCAGAAAACACAGACCCCGTTGATTGAAGGGTTTCTAGAAACCAATAGCCTTCGCAATCCAACAGCCCTCGGCAGCACGACGTGGCCGTTTTAACAAAAACAAACCTTCTGGTACACTTTGAAAAGTAAAAGATCCAATTGATCCTTCGCTAAGCTCCGCCCCCTGGTTACTGTTGCTAGGGCTGATGAACTTCACCAAATGCCTCATTAGAACAAAACTAGACATTTCTATGATCAGTGTTATGTAGGATAGATATTATTCATATATTGAAGGGTGTGAATTGTCACACTGCAAATAATTTTTACATGCCTTCATCTTTAAGGAAATTGTTTAATTTCACAAATAACGTAATTAAAAGTTGCGGATATGGCAAATCAGCTTGGAGGCATTTCTCTTTTAATCAATAAATAACATGAGAAATATTCTCTCTTTTTACATGTTAGAACCGGTAAACTTCACTAAGAAACCGGTTCTTTCACTGTAGTGCAACATTCTCTCAGAAACTGCTAGTAAATTTCACAAACAACTAAAAGGAAATGGAGGCAAGTGGCATTATAAATTAACCATGAAATTTCTTGTGACCCGTAACACCAACAATCTATTGTTTTATTTACAACTTTCAAAATCATTTTTACAGTGTATTGGTGAAATGTTTTGCTGCTATCGCTTCTACTATGACCAGAATCAATATGTTAATGAACTAACTAATATCACAACTCATATCTAATCCCCGGTTTCACAGACAAGACTAGTCCCAGACTAAAAAGCATGTTTGAGCTGTTTTAACTTAAAACAACTTGCACTGCCATATCTTAAAATATATCATGCCATTGTTTTGTCTTCATTTGAGAATAACGAGAAACCAATACAAACATCTGAAGATCATGAAGCAACAAGAACTTTTTTTTAATCTCCAAAAGAACCACACAGCAAGCAACTCAAAAACATACAGCTAAAAGGGTTCCTGATAAGAAGACGAGGCTTCCTTGTTAAACCTAAGATGATGCAAATATAGAGTACTTAATTTCCATTGTAGTTGAAACAGCGGCAGGAGGAAAGACTCAAGTCACCGCATCAGCTGAGTCCTACACGCCCAAAGAGCCACGCGTTACACACTCGTCCCGCCTGACCTTTTGCAAGGTGAAGTTTGAAACTTGACGTATTTTTACCAGGGGTTTCCCCAAATGCGATTGGTTTCTATAAGGGACTTGTAAAAGAGGAAATTCAGAGGATTTTGTGTGTGCTCTTCGAAAGAAACATCAAGAGAGGGGAAAATGTTCGACACTCGTGACATATGCAGTTGTTAAAAAAAGCACGTTGATGGCGTCACGGTGAAAAGACCAGGTGTCTATAAAGAGAAAATGGTGACCAGTGCAGCATGAGATTGTGATTATTTAGGTGTTAAACAATGCCGAGCACAAAAAAGATTTCAGGCCAGATGCAAATGCTATAAATCGATGTATCGGCCAGACTAATTAAAGTAATTGGACAATAACTAGTTATGTTAAAGGTGTGGTTGATTATATCAACACTTTTCTAACTTTAGTTAGTGTGTAATGTTGCTGTTTGAGCATAAACAACATCTGCAAAGTTACAACGCTCAAAGTTCAAAGCAAAGTGAGATATTTGCTTTTAAAGAAATTGCTTTTTAGGGACTACAACAAACGGCTGGTAGAGACTACACGTCATTCCTCCCGGGTTAGTGACATCGCCAACCCTATAATTTACATAAACCCCGCCCCCTGAACACGATTTATAGATTATCAAGACAGAATATGCTAATCAATGACTAGAAGATAACTACACAAGCTACACAAGATCATCAACTAACCATTCAGAAATGTTGTTTACATTCTTGTGTTCTTCTCGAGTCTCTCCATCTTTATCTGACTCCGGTTTGAACATAAAAGGCTAAAAGTTTGTGAAATTTTCAGTGCATGTGTGTGTGAGGAAAAAGAACACAAGCTCTTGAAGCTCCGCCCTCTGTGCCGGGAGCAGCAGCTCATTTGCATTTAAAGGGACAGACACTAAAAACGGTGCGTTCTTCCTTACCTAAAGATATATTCTTTGTAAAAGTTACGGCGTAGCCAAGCTTTGCTAAAACGCTTCGTTCAAACACGCTAAGGTGGCCATACGTCCTCTTTTTCGATCATCCTCGGATTTCTAGATCGCCCCAAAATGTCCGGGATTCGGCTTTTGCTTTCTACAGTCACCAATCATTGTGTTTACATGCACACCTTCTGTATCAGTCGGACTGAATTCATTCAGATTGATGAATCTGAATGTCCTGTTTACATGAACGACAAACAAACAAGTGATCGGGTTGATGTGCGTTACTGCATTGCTTTAGGTCCCGCCTTCTCGCACTAGTTGGCAACATTGGTCAGTCGGTCATGTACGTAACCCAACATTGGTCAAACTGCATCTCAATCTATTACCCTCAGCACCACGGCAACAGCCAAGAGACACAGAGCAGCGCTTGCTTGTCAACAGTGGCACATGGCCCCTGAACAGCGTAAAAAAAAAAGCCCAAATGTAAATTCACAGATGATTTACAGAGAAAATTCCTGTGTTTTCGCCTCGGTCGGGATCCGTGTGACACAGAATGCATGACCTGCAAAGCTGGCACATACGTGTCATAAAGGTGCTATAGCGACCTCGAAGCCCACATAAGGAAAGTATTGAAGCGAACATCTGGAGGACTGAAATTATTGTTTACTGAAATTGTTTGTTTTTTTATTAATGGTCTTGAAAAGAAACAGTGTCATGTAAAAGGTGTTAAAAGCGAAACTATTTTTTTATTTGTTTGTCATTATTCTATTGTTGCGGGCCAAAAGTTGAATGGAAAGGATGTATTATTTTTTTGTATTAAAGTTCAATAACATAGTTGCAATGCATTTGTCAATGCTTGAAAGGCGGGGCATAGAGGAGCAATAATAATGTACGTTATGTGTAAAATAATTACTTTTTTTAAATCTAATACCACATAAGCACACATTGCATTAAACCAAATACACAAAATAATGTTCTTTCTAGAACCATCATATGACCCCTTTAAGTTTAAATCCAAAAAAACTGGTGTGTTCATTATTAGAAATGATACTATACCATTCAAAAGTTTGAGGTTGACACAAAGACATGTATAGCATTGCAAAAGATTTATATTTAAAATAACTAAATGACACTGAAGACTTGTGGTTCAACGGATCACAAAACGCACGCTTTGAATCACGTTATGGTTTTTGAGTCACGGATCGAATCGTTTTTTTGGATCAAACGTAACTTTGCTTTCCAATTATTACTTAAAGCACACTTTAAGTACTTCAAAACCACAGCAAAAACTACTAGCCTTACTAATAAAGTTCAATAAAGGGAAAGTAAACAGTCAGTAAAAAAATAAGAAAAATGTGGATTCCACTTTATTTTAAGGTGGAATTGTTACAGTGTAATTATACATTTAAGTACTGAGTATATTAAGCAACTACATGTACTTACTATAGGGTTAGGATTTGGTTGAGGGTTAGTTGCATGTAATTATGCATCATTTACTGTTATTACTATGGTAAGTACATGTAACATAATGTAACAAGGACATTGTAAAATAAAGTGTTACCAAAAAATGCACTAACTACAAGCATAAACACAACACTAGTGTTTACTGTATAAATGAAATATCGATTAATCTTTGTTAAAGCTGTGTTATGTTGTTTGATTAACATTAAATGACATAGACAGTAGCAGGTCTTGGGCTGTAATGGTTTAAAACCACTTGAATGTCTAAATTGGCAGATCAAAACACGTGCAAATGATAAACTTTCACTCTGTGATGGTTAAACTTTGCATTTAATCCACGAATCACATGCGTGCCAAACCATGGGGCCGGGTCCGTACGGATCACGGATCAACTACTATACATTTGACCCCCACTTGAAGACTGGAGTAATGATGCTGAAAATTCAGCTTTGCATCACAGGAATAAATTACATTTCAAAATGTATTGAAATAGAAAACTGATTTTTTTTTACATTGTAATAATATTTCACAATTTTTTTACTGTATTTTTGATCAAATAAATGCAGCCTTGGTGAGTCTCAGAGACTTCTTACCAGCCCAAACTTTTTAATAGGAGTGTGTATTATAAGTCTGTGTATTATAAGCCTATTATAGCTCAAACAGTAGAGCGTTGGCGCTTGCAACGCCAAGGTCATGGGTTCGATTCCCAGGGAAAGCAAGAACTGATAAGAATGTAAAAATGTGTATCTTAAAAATGCAATGCAAGTCACTTCGGATAAAAGCGTCTGCCAAATGCATAAATGGAAATGTAAGCCAACCTGCTCTTCAAGATGTGGGTAATCGATATCAAACATTACAAAACCCATACCAGTCAGTGGTGAGAATGATAAAATTATCCAAAATATTTAATAAGAAGCTAATGATTGTGCGTTAAGATTCAGCCTGGACCTGCTGATTAGACGAGTACTGGAGTACATTTGATCGGGAGCAGAATACGAACGCGCTTTTGTTTATTTTACGAAATGGATCCAGAGGTCAGTGATCCTGAAAGCTCTTCAAACACACCGGATAAAAGCAGTACAAGAAAATACAAGCTCTTAAATGACGGCCCATTTCAAATCTTGGCACTTTAATCAATCCAGCCACGTAAAAACCAGGACCAAATACTTAGAACTAATTTAAGCAAAAGCAGCAATATCTGCAATATATAAAAATGTGGCAAATTCTATCAACATCAAGAAGAGACACAAAGCCTCAGCGTTAAAACCTCGTATTTCAAAGCCCTGCGTCTGTGCAGGAAAAAAATTAGCACGGCAAAATAAAAATGGCATCCAGTTTGAACGTGAAGCGGGGAGAGAGGTCTCTCACGGGAATGGTTCAGATCACAAAGGCCAACGTCTAATGGGTAGGAGAGTGAGTCACACGCCTGTTTCTGTCTCGCGCTTTTCCCTTTTTCTCCCTCTCTCTCTCTCTCTCTCTCATGCAACCAGCTCCCGCTCGCACGAGCTTCATGGAAATACGTCTGCTCTAAGCGTCCGGCGTTCAGTGGATGAACTCGACAGGAACGCTGCAGCGTACACCGGTGTCATCTGTGTGCACATGAAAGCAAAACTAGGACACGACTGTAAACAGAGCAGCCAAATGTGCAGAGACACACAGTTGGTGCACTTCAGATTTCTTGCAGACAGACATGCGATGATGCCATGGGCTTTTTTTTTTAAACATTGCAATTTTTAGGTTAAAATGAATGTATAATGCAATATGGGAAAAAATAATAAATAGAAAAAAATTATAAAATAAAATGCAGTTTAAAATAGTTTTAGCATGACAAACTACTTAAGAATTTCATGTCAACTGCACTAATGCAGAGACATTTCTAGATTAAAAATATGATCTTCCTGAAAATGCACTTCATTCATTATTTAAAATGCACTAGAGATTTCAGGTCGTAAATGATTGTACTGTATAGAGGTGGGAGATATGCTGGCAGACACGATTAACCGGTGGAAATGTGTCAGTCGGTAGATATTTTGGAGTATCGTCTCTATCGCGGTTAAGCTCGGGGTGAAGATGCTGTGCTGTGCGTTAAAAGCTTAGCGTTTACAAGCATTGCGGTTTAAAAACAAGTGATTTCAAACCGTTGAAACGCAGAGAAAGACATTTCGCTACTATATGCACGTGTTGTCAGAGCGAGAGAGAACTGAACTGAGTTATTTTAGCCACTTATCGGGCTTGAAAGGTTAAATACACATACTTATACGTGTCAAAATGCCCGTCTTTGCAAGTATCCTCGTAAACAGTTATGTCTTGGGTGAATGTAGATAGATAGATAGATTTTTATTGTTTAGTTTCCACCGTAGATGCGTACATAACACAAACACGCATAATATGTTAAATCAACAACATATTATAATACTGTCAAAAATAGTTGCTGATATCACAACAAAAAAAAGTGGGTTGTGAGTCGTTTTGAGATTTTTTTGTGCCTTTCGCAACGTATGAATGTAAATAGTCAAGAAAAAAAATTGCACAAGTATATTAGATCCATGCATTTGGTTTTAAAGTGACAGCAGCCTAATAAACCTGCTGTCCTCTGTGTGTCATTAATGTTAATAAAACAACAGAATAGAAAAAATAAAAAAATAATTCTCTCACTGCTCTTGCCGGAATCACTTTTGTAACTTTAAATAGGAATAAATGTATATTTAATGTACTTTTTTTTTTTTTTACTTAGGCTACTATTTTTTGTGATATTGAAAATGGTTACAAGAATTAAAAAATTAAAAAGGTATTCAATTTTGATTTCATAAAAACCTTATTTAAAGCAATATAAGATATATATAAAATAAGATTTTGGACATTGGGATATTATTTATACTGGGTGAATTAAAATGTTAAATTATTAAAAAATGAATGGTATTAAGAGGCTGTTGTGATATTCACTTTTAGGCCCAAATGAGAAAAACTAATGTGTGTCACAGGGGGAAAAACATCTGCTTCTTTGAGGTTACGTTTATTATTTCAAACTTTTAAGCTCAATTTCATTATCAGTCTTTCTTTATTTTGGCTCAATCTGTGTCGCTTTCCATCTGACAAATGCACTTTGTTATTTTGCTGTGATACGTGTGAGTGTTGCCTTGACAGTCCCTGCAAATTCCCACCGCATCAGCACCACCACGGATCGTTTATCTAGCGTAAACACGCCATATAACTATAAAACAAGCATTTTGGAGGCTTAAGTAGCCCTGAAACATCCTAGACAGAAACGAGCTTGTTATTGTTGGTCATAACGCCGCAGATTCTCACACACAGGGGCCTTTCGTGCGAGTGGCCCCCGTGACTTTAAAAAAAAAAAAGGGTCAATGGAAAAACAGCCGGAATCACAGGCTCTCCTTGGACGGTGGCCCAGCTGGGGAAAACTCGGATCTTTGAATAATAATCCCTAATATGTCATTCTGAAAGTGTGTGAGTGCAGAACACGACTAAAGCGAGTGTGGGCGTAAACATCTGATCTAGATTCCATACTAAAATGAATATCAAATCTATCCTCACGCAAAAATAAGAATCAAATCAAAACCAAAAATGCTTCAATAATTACATTATTACAATAATCTGTTTAGTTAAAATGTTGAACATTTTGAGGGGGGGGGGGGAAATTATAAAATAAAAAGTAATAAACTTACAGTAAGTCATTTTTTTTCGACTGTATTATTTTAAAGATCGGCCACGATTACATAAACCGGATTTCAATCACACTAGAACATGTATAGATTTTAAAAACCTAAAATATAATTCAATAATAATTTATTACTCACAAATAGAGTAAACTGCTTTCAGAATTAATACCCACCCTGTGATCAGAAACGAATATTATACAATATACATTACTGTATATAGCATATTTTACATATACGCACGTATATATAAAAGTGTGTGTATGTATGTGTATGTGTATGTGTATGTATATATATATATATATATATATATATATATATATATATATATATATATATATACACATACACACATTATATACTATTGTGCTCATAGTAAACAATGTAGTACGTTACCGTGTTATGTCATCACAAAAATCTCTATGAAAGACACTATGATCTGCACCTGCATATGACATGCTTCTGTCTGTCGCTGCACAGCTGAAGACGCCTCGTACGTCCTTTAGACAAAAGGTTTCTGTGCGAAGGACGGTCACCAAATAAAGCTTTGTGCAAACCACACACACACACACACACACACACACACACACACCAAAGCTGCATGCATGCATACAATATTTCATGCACGTCGCAGCTGCAACCGCGCTCAATAATATACCAAACGCCAAGAGAAAAGATTATACAAATATATTTACATACATCCCATGCATTCATGCTCCAGTCATTTATAAAGAGAGAAAAATTGGTGTTGGAAAATAATGCAAATTGCAATGCGTTCTAGCTGACTGTCTGACATTAAGATCCAACTTAAATTGGTTTATTATGAAAACTACAGCCATGTACAGTGTCACGTTGCGGTCTGCGCCACCCCTCTCACGCACAGACAATGAGCCCGCAGTGGGTTTATGAGACATGCGGGCCCCTCCGCGTATAACGCGCACCGCACGCGCCTGTCACTGACGCACGCGCGCGGAACACTAGCAACGCTATCGAACACAAACCTGCTACTAATACTTAACACAAATACTCACTCTAAAAGCCTCGAAAATCCTACATATACACCGCGTTATTGTTGTTCTGCTACTCAAGACTCTCAGTAGCAAAACTAAATGCGTTTTCCTCCTTCTATAGTCGGAACCCGCGACACACACACACACACACACACACACACACACAAAAAGAGAAAAATAAGCGAAACTTTCTGCTTACCGCCTTTGGCTTCCTCTTCGTCATTCACCTACGAGCAGAAGACACAATCTCGACGATTTTAAGAAAAAGAAATGTGTGTGTCGGAGGGTAAAAGCTGAACATTAACCCTACGGCTGTGTGACGTCTCTCGGTGCTGCTTTTGAAAACATCGCCGTCAGCCCGTCTCTAAGAAAAGCCCCAGCGAAAAAACACGGAAAGCTAAGGGTCTCATTGGCGGACGAGGGGTCACGTGATCCGGGGCGCTCAAAAACGTTTTGCGCATGCGCAGACGCGCTCTGCTGCTAGGCTGTGACTTGCATACGCTGATATATTTTTGCTGTTGAAGATTTCTCTATTCTGTTAATGTGTTGTATGCTTATTTTTGACATCGTATTATTTTATTATTTAATTATACAATACTTTATTATTTATTATTTATCTTTTTAATGTAATTAAATAGCTTTTGTTTAAATTAAATTAAATATGGACAAACCCAACAACTGGGTTTACAATTCTTTAAAAATTAACCCAATGGTTGGGTTTGTCCACATGTGACCCAAACATGTGTTGAAACAACCCAGCATTTTTTTGTGTGTTTTACATGTTCTTTCTAATTATTTCATTTATTAATTCTTCTATTCTTTTTTGTTTTGCAATAATATGCAAATGCATAAAATACATAATACCCGGAGAGGCCAGAATATAGAAATAATATCAGAATATAGAAATTGTGGGCGTATCTGGAATGCAAAGAATATGTCCTGTGGTGTTTATATTTAATCCACTTTATTTATTTATTAATAAATAATTGTGCATTGTTTCCTATATTGTTTTGTTTTATGGTTTTATAGTTTGGATTATGTAAGATTGTTTTGTGCCTATAATAAAATAATAATTGTTTTTTTATTTAATCGAATTTATTAACATTTTGGGCGTTATTTCCTATATTCTTTTTATAGTTTTATAGTTTGTATTATACTAGATGTTTTTGTGTTTATAATAATAGTAATAATAATAATAATATTTAGAAAATGTCCATCCACTTTTTTAATATGACAAATTGCTCCACTCTTTAAACATTTTATTATTATTATTGTTACAAGTGAAATTCATCCACTCTCCGTTTATCTCATAAATTAATTTTTTTATGAGAGTTTTAACGTAAATGATTATTATTTTCTTCTTTGGGATATATGATTTGGGGGGGGGGGGGGGGGGGAGGGGGGGTGACGCACTGTGACGTCACCCTTTCCGTGCGACGCTGCAGCGAGCGCTCGCGAATGTTCTGGAACCTTCATCATGTCGGAGAGGCGCGAGGAGAAAGAGGAGAAGGTATTTCTCGTGCCTGATCCATTGTGGCGACATTAATTCTGTTATTACGAGAGCCTAATTTGTTTTTGATTCTAGTTTCGCTATTTTAGAAAGACATTTTGTGGCGCATTCGAGGGTTGTTATTGTTGTGGCGCAGTTGGTTATTAGGATGTAGGAAAAAGGGAGTTCGCGCATGCGCATGGGGATGGGCTGGTATTATGTTGCAGAACGAGCTCGAATCACAAGGGAGAACATTGGTCCGTGTGTGTGAGTCTGTGTGTGTTAGGGGGATGGGCGCTGGCTACACACACACACACCCACACACACTCACGTGCATGCACAAATCAGCTTGAATCAGTTGCATGAAATGCGACTATGTTGTTGTGGTCTGAAGAAGTGATCATAACACATGACACAGTCTTGTGTAGAACTGGGTTATAATGTGAACCCTAACAACAAAGGCTGTAAAGTGTTATGGTAGTACCATTTGTTCTATTGCATAAGCATAAAAGTTAACATCTGGAAGAAAAGAAGAAAAAAAAGCTGTAATCTGGTTGGCTGGTCTTCCAGCCTGGTCATATCTGGGTTTGCATGCTGTTTTTTTCTCTCAACAAGGGCTATTTCACATGTAAAACTGTGTTTGGTTTTTATTTATTAATAGTAATTATTATTATTATTTAATTTTTTGGTCTTTTTTTGACCAACCTATACTCTGTTTTATGTTTCTTTCTTTCTTTTATGATGTAATATTTGATTTATTCAAGCCAAATAAATCTCTTCTGGCTGTAAGGAATCTAGTGACCTTCCTTGTGAAAGGTAAAAAAATAAAATACCATGGTCCTACCTGACCTATTAAAGCAAGCAGCCATAAATATTTGACCAATTAATATTGCCATGGACAATAACTATACCTGATTGGCCAAAAAACATAGTGTAAAATAACAGCAATTATGTGTGCATCTCATTTACTAGCATTAAACTGCATTGTATATCAGCACTATTTCGAACACACTTGGATACCGTTCTGCTAACTACTGTAAATGCAGTGGTATAATATGACTATGGTATATTTCACACCACCATATCCATAGTATTGCGATTGTCACAGTAAGGTTTTGTAAATAAAGACTCTGGATGGTGAGGTTCTCTATAATGCGTGCTCTTTTGATTGTGGCTTGTTTATACATGCTTGTACTGTACATCATCTGCAACTGTCAGTGAGGTTATGTTTTATGGATGGGTTTTGCCAAGCATTGTTTGCATCAAATAAATGCGAAGTAATGGAATATTTGTGCTTGCTTTTATGTGTTGTTAAAGAATATTAGGAGATATTGGAGAGACCATGTTTAACATGCACAAGAAGAATATTTCTATATTACTTAGAACTTGGTCATATTTAGATTACCGGTAGTATTAATCAGATTAATATTCCATAACCCCATTAAATAAATACTCCAGTTCAGGGAAATCTGTATATGCATGTGCCTCTTTTAATGCAGGATTCTTAATTATCTTATTTGGGAGACAAATTGTACCATAATGGAATATTTATTATCATCTACTCACGTAAACAAAAGTAATTATTGATTCTGCATGATATCGGCCATTGTAAAAGGTCAAGCAACACTAGAGATATTTATGGTAGGGATGCACCGATCCGATATACTCAGTATCGGTATCGGCTCCGATGCTGCCATTTTTGCCGGATCGGGTATCGGTCAGACACAAGTGTGCCGCACAAGCCCTGAAAAGTGAAGCCAAAACGTCTCGATCGCCCCCTGGTGACTGGTCCTAGTATAGGTCATAAGCCCCGCCTCCCCGTGTTATACAACGGGACTTGAGACCAACTAAACAATTTAATTACACTTCAAATATCTTTTTTCCAAAGGTGGTTTCTGCCTACTGTAGTTTTTAATCACGCTGATGTAAATTCAAGTGTTTGTTTTTAAAATAAGTTTGTTTTTAGTTAGTTATTTGATGTTATAAAAACGGTGGTGTGACGTCATGATTGACAGCTGTGATTGACAGGTTCTCTGAGCGAAGTAGTCACTGAACACATTTTTTTTCAGGATCTTCGGAGGACTGAGGAGATTGGAGCTTTAAATTTAATATCTAAATTTCTATAATTAATTATTTCACACCGAGAGTGAGGGGGGCGGGGCCTTGATTAAGCGGCTTTACTTCCTGCTCACGACTGCGCCGGTCTGGTTCCCGAGATCTCTACCGCGCAAACTCAAGCCCAAAGATGTCAGCGCCATATCGGGACACTGGCGGCTTCAGTTCTCACCAATAGAAGAGCGCGAAGGGGCGTCGTCCATATTTTTTTACAGTCTATGGTCAGACAAGGCCGATCCAAATCCGATATTGTGCGTATAGAATGTCTCAATTTTATAATAGGCTATGTATAAAATAATTGATATTTTAGATTTTTGTTCTCTTGTTTTTCATGAATGTATTTTACAACAACACAAAGAGCAATGTGTAAAGTTTTACCAGAGTTAGGGTTACACTAGCTGTTGAACGAACTTGATTAAATTAAGGGAAACTTTTCCACGAAAATGAATTACATTTTTCCAACAAAATCTAATTTGTTTGAAATGATTTGTTGTAATCTTGTTGTATGAACTTAAATTAATTTAGTCATTCCTGCTAGATAAAGTTTTGTCAGGTTGACTACATTTAATTTTTGCCCTGCCTAACATCGCCCACATTATAATTTTAGCTAATTTTTTAGCCACTTTTTACAGAGTAATATTGAATATTAATTATTCAGGTCTGCGAATGAGGTTTAATGCATATATTGAGTGCCCACAGCCCTAAACTAAACACAGTCGCCACTCTTCTGCATAAAGTCCTCTAAGTTTCTAACATAACTGAATATTAAACACTAACATTAACTAACAACATCTTTCCATTTACAGAAAAACACATAAAATAACACTTTAATCCCTAAATTTACCCTCCTAATGCAGTCCCTTGCAAAGCATGCTGGGAACTACAGATCCACTGCCCAGTTAGTTGTCAACAAAAATGATTGATGTAGTTTTCACACAAATTAATTAAGTAAACTTCAGTTTTAAATATATTAGGTTGATTGAACACAATTAAATTAAGTTGTGACAAAATATTAAACAATCGTGTTACTTTAGCTTATTTTAATTCATTAAATTTAACAAGAGGCAAAAATATTTTTTTGGAGTGCTTATTGTCTCTTAATTTGTTCCTCACTAAACGTTTTTTTTCACAAACTGTTCAGATTGTATATAATTATTGTGCACTCGTGATTTTTCTAGACTAGATTTTACTGCTGAATTATCCACTAATCTAGTTTATAATAGCATTTATGTCAGATTATGATCATATATTTTTCTTTTTTTTTTCCAGTTCTTATTATCAGTTCAACACAGAGTTATAGAAATTCTACTTGATAAAAAAAAAAAAAAACTGTGCTGGTATCGGATAGTGATGCTCCGATTGATCGGCCGCCGATCATGATCGGCCGATATTGGCAAAAAATAGCTTCATCGGCAACCCCCAAAAGCGCCGATCAAAAAAGCCGATCACGTGACGTAAATAACTCGCGCAACTTTTCCGCATGCGCGGCAACACAACAGCAGAGCAGAGCTTGCTTAACAGTGGCAAATGAGTTCTCCTATGACGGCAATTCAATGGCAATTATAAACGAGCGTACAACTGATGCTGGCGCGCGCGGTAAATGACATTCGCGAGAGGATAACAGATCTACGCGCGAGGAAACGGGAACTCGCGAGCTCATTCAAACCCTGCGCGGGCGCATGACATCTCTGCCCTCGCGCGCGCGCATGATCATTCCCCACACTCTCGCGCTTGATCTCCTCTCGCCTGCTGATTTTGCTCGGCAGTTTAAACACTTTTATTTTTGGCAGTCGAGGGGCGGGACTTACTGTTTTAATAACCTCAAATGTCATTGTCATTATTTTATTTTTTGGATCTGATGTAGTTAGTTCCTCAACTACATCCATTGTAGTCTGCCTGACCCCTCTTTGTTTTGAAAAATTATACTGTGCGTTATTTGGAAAAGGTGGCCTACAGTAGCCTTATGTTATCTTGTTTTCTAACTACTACAATTAAATAAATATTGGTGGTTCTTCAAGATTTTCTTGACTCTAGCATATTTCCATTCTGTGATCGGCAGTGATCGGCAATCGGCAGATCATGATTTTGGTGATCGGTAATCGGTGATCGGCCCCAAAAATGCTGATCGGAGCATCACTAGTATCGGATCGGTATCGGTCGATACTCAAGAATTTTTGGTATCGGATCGGATCGATTCTGAAAAAATGGTATCGGTGCATCCCTAATTTATGGAGCGAAAAATATATAAAAGAAATAAGAAAAGAAAAGATTATTACAGATTGGTGGAAGCGTCGTAATGACATCACTGCCGGTGGTTTACTATTTATTGCTTGTGCGTTGCCGTCACTGACATAAAGTGTGATTTGAGGTGAAATTACTGTACATAATTACTAATAATGCAGTGTAAAAACTTGGAAAAGCATCTCCAGTGCAATTGCAGTAAACATGTACATTGAATATGCTATTGTGTATTCAGGAATATGTCTTTAGCTGTGGGGCGTTCGGGAATAAATGTTTAACCCAAGTAAATAAATACATTTGAAAATGCTGTGCATGTAAATTTGTTTGTATGTTAAAATATTTTAACGTGCATGCTTCTGTATAATTCTCTCCCAATACCTTTTCCCAGATCTGAACATTCATTTATTAATCGTTTTTAAAAGAACCACACGGGTCTGATTGAGTATAATTAATGATAATATTTTTATTTACATACACAACTGAGGTTTACAAGGACTCCAGACCACCGTGGAGGTCCGGTTACAGGTCAGCTCTCACACCAAAGCCCGGTCCAGGAGGAGGTTCTGTCAGGGAGGTTAAACCTCCGGCAGGTTCACATGAAAAACGCCCGCCCCTGACGGAAGAGAGATCATTACAATCAATTAAAA
This sequence comes from Leuciscus leuciscus, assembly GCF_965113295.1. NCBI lineage: Eukaryota > Metazoa > Chordata > Actinopteri > Cypriniformes > Leuciscidae > Leuciscus > Leuciscus leuciscus. The sequence goes on from NC_138730.1 coordinate 44,023,966, forward strand.
AAAAAACACTCTTAAGCGTGCCAACTGACTCATTAAACCACACGTATAACATAACGTCCTTATTTAATTAGACTCATGTTATCTTAGGAAGTAAAATATGAGAACTGTGGTCCTATATCATCCCAAACACCCCCGATGACATCACCAGCAAACTACACCCTCGACTCTGAACCGGATAATCAAATCATCTGGCTTCTTAGCCCCAATTTCTGTAAAAGATCTAAATCTTTAAACAAATAAGACGAGTTGCTTTCACATTCAATTCCACTGCTGTTCTATATGCAGACGGGCTAAAAATATTATATTTACATGCTCTTATTTTGTATCACGTATTTTATTATATTCGTGATGTTTTTAAACGTGCTTTAAAAATAAAATGATTGATTGAAAAAAAATATAGGCTACCTTGATATCTTTTAAGTAAAAATCAGCTTTGAATCACAGGAATAAATTACATTTTAAAACATGTTCAGATGGGGTTTAAAATTATTTAAAATTGTAATAATATTTCACATTATTACGGTTTTACTATTTTATTAAATAAATGCAGCCTTGGTGACGTTTCTCAAACATTCAAAAATCATAATTATTACAAAATGTTGACGGGGCATCATGTATATAGCTTAATATTTATGTATTTGCTCTGAAATTATTATTAAGGGGGTTATAAAACATCTTAATACATGAAAATGCCATGACACAAACAAATCAGATGTTTGATAATTTCACTGATGAATTTCCATGAACTTGACGTTTAAATCAGAGATGCTATTAAACTCACATTTGTGATACAAAGAAAGAATCTAATATGACTGAGACATTAGTAAATGTAATGGTCAGACAGAAATCACTTTAAAATCATTGCAAGTAATGATTCTGTAATGATAAAGATGCACGATTCTGGATAAATTGAGAATAAATTATTATTTTATTTTTTTTCAAATAGAGATCATGATTCTGAATACACAACTAAACAAAATAACATGTGATTAACTGGAGATTCTGAATTTTTTTTTTTGCTACAGTCCATTTAAAAAAAATATTGATTTAAAATAAATTAATATTGTTTTTTAAAAATCTGTTTGAATTAATGATTCAATGACTTGCTCATAATACTCCACATGTTTCATTACGTGATAAATCAGCATTTTTGAACGAATCTCTTGAATTAATTATTCAATGACAAATGCATTTTCAACAGTCACTTGCCGCCACCTACTGGTGTAACGATGTAACTGATACAATCTTTATTGGAACCATCAAGTTACTTTCAAAAGGTTGATTTACTCTTATTTGTATCACTACCATAGACATCAGCACTATACATTGTATCCCAGTACTTTTGTGATTATTGTAACAGGAATAATGATACTGGTGTGCTTGAAAAGACTGTTTATCATCAATACATGACAACAGCTCTCTCTGGGTCAGCAGCAGCGCCAACACACATTTAACTGTGATCGTCCTTAAACAAAGGTTTAATAGACATTGCCGCATCGTTGTCATTTGGGAACGGTTTGAATCAAGATCGCGACCTTTTACTGATTAATGGATAACAGATTTGTGTACCTGGGCCCAGGAGGAGGAACTCTCCCTGCCTTCAGCTCATCAATGATCTGCTCCATGTCTGATGTCTTAAGATCCTCCTACAGGCCAAAACAAAGCACAGGAAAACACCCATTAACGAATAACTAATTCATTACAGTCTATTCTCTGATCTCTGCCTTAACAAAGAGAAAAATAAATGAGCTTGAGTATTGGATTTAGTCTCACGTTCAACCAAAATCAATAAAACTACGCAAAAAGAAAAAGCTTGTTGTTGTTTTTTTAACAGCTGAGATGCAATAATTGTACTGGTCCTAAAAAAAGGCTTACATTTCTTTAAACGCAACATAATTATGACATGTTCTTGACAGGTTTTGTGCAACTCAGATGTTTTCTGACTATTTTCTGTTTAACCGTGAGAGGCCAAGGCTAATTGCATCACTACCCCGGGCAGGTCATCCAGGGCGACGCTTAACTTTAACAAGCTTACGACTCGAGATCTAATTGGTAAATGAAACTATTTAAACACAGAACATCAGGCCGGTTATATAGTTAATCTTTCCTCTAAAGCTAAAAAAAATTTATTATTTTTTTTGTGTAAATAATAGTACAAAAAATATGCACTTTCAATATTGCAATATTATCATTAGATTATGTATTATTATAAAAAATAATATTAGTATTATCATTTGAACAATTATATTTAGTTATTTTGTTGTACGCGTACATTGACAATTTTTACAATTATAATAAATCACAATAAACAATATGCACTGTCAATATTATTATTATTATTATCTGATTATGTATAATACAATAATTAGTATTATTAGTACAATTATAGCATGCAAAGTTCATTTGTTTGTACTTTCTGCATTCATCTAAACTACCTGGTTGATTATCAGCCAATCAGAAGATAGTTATTATAATTCTACACGTGTAATGTGATCGCGCCCCACAGTTATCATAGTTAAGACGCTACTCTCGCCATAGGAACAAATGTTGTTCATCTTGACTTTATTAACAGAGAAACTTGCCTCCCCCTAGAGGTGACATTAAAACTAGCCTCTCACCGACACACAACAAGACTCTAAAAAATGAGCTTTGTAATAATCATACTCACATAATAGTTATCATTGATTTGGACCATCGGTGCGTTCACACAAGCCCCGAGGCATTCGACTTCTGTTAGCGTGAATAATTTATCAGCTGTGGTCTCGCCGACTTTGATACCTGACAGGAGAGATCATGGGATTAAATGCATAGTTGTTATTATAATGTACTCGACCTCAATCGATACTCGATTTTCTTTCTTTCTTTCATGCCAAAAAAAAAAAAAAAAAAAAAAAAATCTCTTTTCCTGACAATTAGTGTAGGGATGAACTATTCCTGTAAGTGCCTTTTCAAATAATAGCTTCTGATTTCGTTCCAACTCAAAATATTATGTTGCCAGGAAAAGGTGACTGGTTATTTTCCCAGCATTTTGAAATATTCACATTTGAGGCCTTTTTTTTTTTTTTTTTTTTTCGTAGCGTGGCTTTAGTTTGTTTATGTGGCGAGTGTGTTTATCGGTGACGTGCGAGTGGAGTCCCAGTTCTCGCTCACCCAGTTTGTTCTGGATGGCCTCCAGGATGCTGTCGGAGTCGCAGAGCATGCAGGGCGTAGTGGTGCAGATCTGGATGTGGTACTTTCCCACTGGCTGACGGAGGAACATGGTGTAGAACGTTGCTACTTCATAGACCCTCATCGGAGCGATGCCTAGGACCTCTGCCACCTGCAGGAGAAGTGGAAAATCACATCAGACACAGGCTGGGAATGACAAAAATCTGAAAAACACAATATTAATAAACGAAAATGGGACATTCACTATCAGCAGCATTTCATTTTTTTTTTATTTATTTTTTTTATATTTGGTAGCACTTAAAGCTTTTATGTATAATGCATTACAAAGGTATTCATAATTTACATTATAACGATTTGCATATTTTCATAAATAATTGTGACCAAAGTTAAAATGCATTATAATATTTGCAGATTCCTTGTAACATCTAAAATTAGTTGTTTGTCATGCGTTTTATTTTCTAAAGGTGTAAAGGTGTTCAATTAATAATTAATGCATTAAAAAGATTTTTATGATGCATTATATATAAAGGCTTTATCGTAAGTGAAGTACTTTTTTTGGCACCTCTGGAATTATAGCAAACGTTTTGCAGAAGCTTCTATTCGAATAGAAAAGTAGAGAATAAATAACTAAATTATAGTGCAGGGTCTGTTACATACTATATATACAGAGACCATTCATATTTTGGATGACGTTCCTTAAACAGCTGGTTTGAATCTTTACAGTATGAACATGAAAATGTTAAATGCATGTATTATGAATGCATGTTTTTTTTTTTTCATGAAGGCTGAGTGATTTAAATAAATACACTGCTGTGCACAAAATAAGATGCAGTTAAACTACATATGAAACTGACTTTTTGCCACATATCAATAAATAAATAATACTTTATGATGTCACAAAAATAAAGGGGATCTATTATACTCTTTTACAAAGTCTTGATTTTGTTTTCGGGATCTACTAGAACAGGTTTTCATGATTGAATGTTGATTATTTCCCTCATATTCTCCATTGTTGCAGCTCCTCTCTTCCCAGTCTGTCAGTAACGCTCTGTTTAGTTCCTGTCTCTATGAAGCTCCTCCTTCTGAAAGCACACTGTGCACTCTGATTGGTCGGCTGGAGAAGTATGTTATGATTGGTCAATCGCTTCGAGCATGTTTGGAAAATGTCACAAAAAAAGCATAATACCCCTTTAAACTATAATTGCAAGTATTATTATGAACTTTTACACATTTTAACTGTATGATTATTAATGGGGTTCCACAATTTTTGACCGATGAATTTCCATGACTTCGTCCATGATTTTCCAGTCATTTGTGATTACTGGATAAAAAAAGGCTGCAATCAGAGAGCAATTTCTAGCCAATGGAGGAACTCAAAATGTATAATACCCCTTTAAAACTTTAATTGCAAGTGTTATTATTATTATTAATAGCATTATTACATTATTATTATTATTACTCATAAAATGTATAATACCCCTTTAAAACTTGAATTGCAAGTATTAATATTATTATTACATTATTATTATTACTCATAAAATGTATAATACCCCTTTAAAACTTTAATTGCAAGTATTATTATTATTATTATTACTCATAAAATGTATAATACCCCTTTAAAACTTGAATTGCAAGTATTATTATTACATTATTATTATTACTCATAAAATGTATAATACCCCTTTATAACTTTAATTGCAAGTATTAATATTATTATTACATTATTATTATTACTCATAAAATGTATAATACCCCTTTATAACTTGAATTGCAAGTATTAATATTATTATTACATTATTATTATTACTCATAAAATGTATAATACCCCTTTAAAACTTTAATTGCAAGTATTAATATTATTATTATTACTCATAAAATGTATAATACCCCTTTATAACTTTAATTGCAAGTATTATTATTATTATTACATTATTATTACTCATAAAATGTATAATACCCCTTTAAAACTTTAATTGCAAGTATTATTATTATTATTATTACTCATAAAATGTATAATACCCCTTTAAAACTTGAATTACAAGTATTATTATTATTATTACTCATAAAATGTATAATACCCCTTTAAAACTTTAATTGCAAGTATTAATATTATTATTATTACTCATAAAATGTATAATACCCCTTTATAACTTTAATTGCAAGTATTATTATTATTATTACATTATTATTACTCATAAAATGTATAATACCCCTTTAAAACTTTAATTGCAAGTATTATTATTATTATTATTACTCATAAAATGTATAATACCCCTTTAAAACTTGAATTACAAGTATTATTATTATTATTACTCATAAAATGTATAATACCCCTTTAAAACTTTAATTGCAAGTATTAATATTATTATTATTACTCATAAAATGTATAATACCCCTTTATAACTTTAATTGCAAGTATTATTATTATTATTACATTATTATTACTCATAAAATGTATAATACCCCTTTAAAACTTTAATTGCAAGTATTATTATTATTATTATTACTCATAAAATGTATAATACCCCTTTAAAACTTGAATTACAAGTATTATTATTATTATTACTCATAAAATAAATAATACCCCTTTAAAACCTTAATTGCAAGTATTATTATTAATATTATTACATTATTATATTTTACACATTTTAACTGTATGATTATTAATGGGGTTCCACAATTTTTGACCAATGAATTTCCATGACTTTGTCCATGATTGTCCAGTCATTTGTGATTACTGGATAAAACAATTCTTTAACAGAGGCTGCACTCAGAGAGCAATTTCTAGCCAATGGAGGAACTCATAAAATATACACTCACATTTAATGAAATTGACTGATATTTCCAGGTTATTAGTAACTGTGATGCCTCTCACCTTGTTCATGGCTGAAATAGGAAGCCATCCGTGTTGCCTCTGAGCCAGATCCAGCACAGGGATAGTGGCGGCCGCCTTGTGTCCCTCTGGATACATACCAATGATGGCCTCAACTCTCTGTCAACATACCATACACAACAAACACACAGATATCATCTACATGTCCGACAACAGCAAGACACATTTGATCTTGGCTGTGTGTAGTTTGACAGAAAAAAAGTTATACATATCATGCATTAAATATGATCACATGTTATGCTATCAAAAACACAAACGAGTTCCCTCACCTTCACGTTTTCTGGAGAGAATTCGAACGGAGTCTCTGGATTATTGTCCGGTGTGTCTCGGTGCTGGAATAAAGAAAACAGGTAAACACCACAACAACAACAAAAATGCTACAAAAATATAAGCCGTAAAACTATGTCCTCCTTATTTAGATTCTACAAGTATTGCAATTCAATATTGCCTTTTTTTTTTTACACTACTAGACCATCAGGAGTTAAATCATTCACTTATACAGACTGTACATGATGTATAAGATGAGTCATATTTACAAAAACAAATCATCACATCTTTCTGGCTTATTTCAGAAGCATTATACAATATTACATTGTCTTGTATAAATGATTCAATAAATAAATTTTTATTTTCTCAAATATTTTTATTTTTCTTTTGAACAAATTTAAATTTAACAGACAAGAACAAAGAACAAAGCTCAGCACAACATAGATCTGGACAATATTCAGGACATATGACACAATACAAATAATAATGGCTAAACTATAACGATGCCATTCAATATAGATGCAACAGTAGAGTTTAAGGAGTCCAAATATTTAAGAAACGTCCTTTTGTAGAGTGAAGGCGGCAAGTTAAGTATTCCAAAGGGAAAAATCTCCATGATGAGTTTATGCCAAGATGTTTTAGAAGGAGGTTTGTCGCTGATCCACAACAGGAAAATGTTCTTGAGTGCAGCATAGGTGAGGATATCATATAGTCTGCCTGAACCAGGACTGATTTTACTGTCTCTACTGTATATCCCAAGAGTAGCGAGACAGGATCACAGGCCAAAGCAGTTCCAAATATAGCGCTCATATCTTTCAGAACATCTTGCCAGTATAACTGAATTTTAGGATAGTACCAAACACAATGAGTATATGTACCCACCGCTGATTTGCATTTAAGGGAATCAGGTTTGAGGATTAATTTTATGTCTTTTGCTAGGAGATATTTGCAGTCTGTGAATAAATAAATACATTTTTTAACAGTCACTTGTCGCATTTTTTAACAGTCACTAGATTTTTTATTTCCATTGATTAAGACGATTATTGTGCCGCTGCCGCATTTTGTCCAGCGCAACTTCCTTTCCTTCACAGCGGTTCGTTTTCATTCCTCCACTTCAACTTAACATCCAAATCAACCAAATAAATGAGTGTTGTAAAATGCAGTCTCTACTGTTGCTAAACTGTGGGATGTGTTTGATATTAAAGGCACACTATGCAGCTTTCCGTTTTTGTCAAACAGCGACCCCTAGAGTCGCTGTGGAGTACTTATATTTAACATTACCGTCGTAAATACCACTCGCGCAGAGCTGTCTCTGCACTCACGGCCTGATCCCTTCCGCCCTCTATACCGGCCCCTGTTCAGTAGGATGGAAGCTATAATGAGTGGAAATAAGGTGTGGCCCCTTTAACCCCTTAACTGTCACCCCCATATTTGGGCATAGACATGAAAATGCACTATACAAACTTAAACAGCTGTAATTCATGAATGCTTTGAAGTACAGACATAAGGTTGGTCTTTTTTGAAAGAAGACACATCGAAGATTATTGTTGAAGTGGAATAATAAAAAAAAATTAATGTTTCTAAAAGTTATTAAAGTTTGAGTTTATTGTTTGAAAATTTGCTATAATATTGTTTTTATTATATTAAATATTTACATATTAATAAATATATATTTTAGCCTAAAAATGCTCAAAAGTAAAAGCTGCAAGTCTAAATGAGTTGTGTTTAAAGTTTCAACTTGAAATTTTAAAAAATGAGGTTTCTGTGAGACTTTTAGTTGGCACACCACAAATGGCCACTAGGAGACACCCTTGTTCATTGGTGATTCCCAAAGGTCATTTAGTTGCTAGAACTGACATTTGACACCACAGCACAAACACAGAGAGAGAGAGAGAGATATTTTTTAAAACCTTTTCACAAATATTTTCACTTTATTATACAAATTGCAACTTAAACTTGAATAAGACTTAGTAAATAATAAAAGAAAAGCATAATGAAATAAAATTACTGGGAAAATAAATATCAAAATATTTCCAATTTTTTTTAACTATTTACAAACTATTTACAATTTTTTAAACTATTTTCAAACTATTTACAACTTTATTCAAATGTCCACAACTTCTGAAAATTACAATCTATTTACATCATGCCAGTAATGGAAGCAATCCCGTGTTGCTTGGAAACACAAGTATGATCCACATCCCTGACAAAACACAAGCGTTTTGCAATGGCACACTTGGCATCTTCTCCTGGAGTCATCACTTTTGTTAGTGATGTACATTGGCCTGTGGCAGACATGGCCTGAGGGTTCTCCTGTCATTTGAGGTGGAGCAGGAGGTGCTGGAGGAGCAGGAGGAGCAGGCTCACTTGGAGGCATCCAGTCTGCAAGCTCCATAATCAAATCCTCACGGAATTCCCGCTGAGTTTTTGCTCTCTGATTATGAGCAGCAGCCAACTGCTGGTGCAGGAGGAAGGCATTTACCACTGCAATGTCAATGAAGTGGTAAAAAATCGAGCGGTACCACTTCCTAGTCTTTCTGAGTATTTTGTAGTACCCGACAAGGGCATCAGAGAGATCAACTCCTCCCATGTACCTGTGTGGAAATAATAGAATATATTTCAAATCTAAATGCAAATGTAACCAAGTAAATAAAATTAACTAATTTGTAAAAAATTTGTACACAACACCACTGAATAAATTCAACTCACTTGTTATAATCATGCACTGCAGTAGGTATCGGTACAGTGAGTTCTGTCCATCCTCCAGCTCTCGTCCTCACCCTCCTCCGTGCGGTGTGATCTCCTCCTGCTGAATGGAAGGAGGAGCACATGAGCACCTCCCTGGTGTCCTTCCATTCAAGAAAGAGGAGCCTGTCGTCACGGATCCACCGCATACTCCCACGGGGAGCGTTTCTGGGCAACTTGTTTTCCAGAGTTTTTGGGAAGCCCACCCGGTTGCTTCGAATGGTCCCACAGGCCCAGATGCCCTTCTGGAGGAGGTCTCTGAAAAGTGATGGGCTGGTGTAGAAATTGTCTACAAACAGCTTGTAGCCAGTTCCCAGCATCCTCTCGTCCACTAGTGCCATCACGGATTCATAACTCAGCCCCTTACTTTGTCCGTTTTGTCCTTCAGGGGATTTACCTTCATAAATAAAAAAATCCCATGTGTATCCATGGGCTGAATCAGCTAAAACGAAAAGTTTGTACCCCCACTTCGTTGGCTTTTCTTTTTGGTACTGTTTCAGCCCAATCCTCGCTTTGGATGCCACCATCCTCTCATCTACTGCGATATGTTGATGAGGGTGAAAATAGGTCTTGCAGGCATCTCTTATCTCCTGGTATACTGGCTTCAATTTACCCAGGCGATCATAGGCCGGAGTCCCCTTCATTTTTGCATTTTCAGCATCCATCTTAGGATCGCTGAGATGCAGTGCTCCTGAAATGGCCTGAAATTTCCTGCCAGACATGACAGTGGCAGGAAAGCCAAATTTGTAAAGCCTGGACCCACTCCAGTAGTTTGAAATTTGTGGTACTTTTACCAGACCCATGTAGATGACCACTGACAGGTATGAGTATAGATCCTTCAGGGACATGTCCTGCCATGCCTTCCTGGTTGTGTCTTGGTGCTCAGCTGCATAAGCATTTGAGTTGCGAATGACCGTTTGGCACACTGTTGAAGAGAAGAACTGCCGAAACAGTTCCAGAGAGCTATATGACTCTGTAGTCAGAAGCTGAGGGCCAGGAGTTCGAGCTGGTCGGAACACAACCTCAGGTGGTGGGATGTCGGGTTCATCTGAGCTGTGCCATCTTGCCTCAGTGGTACCCGAAGAAACAGCCCCTCTTCCTCTGTGTTGCCCTCTTCCTCTGCGTTGCCCTCTTCCTCTGCTTTGCCCTCTTCCTCGGCTTTGCCCTCTTCCTCTGCTTTGCCCTCTTCCTCTGCTTTGCCCTCTTCCTCTGCTTTGCCCTCTTCCTCTGCTTTGCCCTCTTCCTCTGCTTTGCCCTCTTCCTCTGTTTCCTCTTCTTCTGCTTCTCCTTCTGCCTTCTTCACTAAACCCACTGAAAGTGGATGTAGTAGCTGATGCAGATGAGTCCTCACCATCATCATCTGAATACCTATTGCAACAATATACAAACTGAATATAGTATAAAACTTACAAAGTATTGTTTGGCAACAATATGGTACAAACTGAATATAGTAAAAAAACAAACTAATATGGTACATGCAACAATATAGTACAAATTGAATAAAGCATTCAACTAATATGGTACATGCAACTATTGTGCAAACCGAATAACGCCTAAAACTAACAGTACATGCATGCATAATTCAATTATATATTTCTAAACGTATACTTATACAATTATATGTTTACATCACATTTATACATAACCCAGTAAAATTAGTAAAGATTGTGTAATAGAATATAGAGAAAAAAATATGACTCACCGTTCTAGGGTTGAATCGGACATTTCCTCTGGCAAAAGCACGTCTGGTTCATCATCACTCGAATGAAGATTAGGATCATCATTGTTGGAAGGATGATTTTGCTCATCATCACTCGACTTACAAAGCTCTTCAACTACTTCTAGCAGTGTAAAACACTTTTTAGGCCTCTGTGGATCCATTTTGTGAGTGTGGCAGTGGAGAATGAGCCTCAGTTTGTGTGCTCCTGCTTTCTGCTCTGCACGTTTATAAACGTTCAGCAGCATTTACAAACAGGAGGTTGATTGTGATTGGCACGTGTTTGCAATTAGACCTAAACTAAGTTTCTATTGGATAACCTGTTGCTTTCAAAGCAAATGAGCCTTAGTAACAGCTATGACAGCTCTGTTTGGCTACTGAGACTGTCTTGCCTTGCTGTTACTGGACATAACATTGTGAAGGTGGGCTGTTGCTAGTCAGAAGACTCTACCAACATAGCAATTAGTATATTATAGCAAATCCACACACAAAAAAATATTTTATTACAAAATGAACATTATAATTATACTAATTATTATAAATAAATATATATATATATATATATATATATATATACTTACGTTAGTCTCAATCAAGACAATATACATGAATATAGATGGATAACTATGAATATAGATGGATATTCTCTATTTTTATAATATTATTTTATAAAATTTTTATGGACAAATACTAGAATATATGTTTTATTATGAATTTGTAGCATAAAAACAGAAGTTTCAATGATAAAAAGTCGATCCATCGACTTTTTGTGACAAAGGTCAGAACTCCTGTTATGATGCAGATTTTTTTGAGGTGCACTCTTGTCAAAAATTCATCGGTTACTCTTCCTGCATAATTTGTAGCAAAAAACAGCAGTCAAATATCTATTTAGGAGTCTTAGACCTTTCCAACGATATACAGTTTGTCATAATTAGATTTGGATTTAATAGTAATATAGGGAAGTAAAGTTAGGCGTCCCGTATACGGGACGGTGACAGTTAAGGGGTTAAGAGCTGCGCGCGCCCTGTTGAACTGTCGGCAGTCTGTATTGTATGTGTGCCTCGAACACCCCATGTATGCGGGTTATTTCAGGTTTGATGCTCATTCTTATCCTACTTTTGTTTATCAAGTAAAGCTGTGGATGGTAGAACGGGTGACAGACAGTTACATGAGTTCGACTGGGGAATAAAGTGCAAGTTGTGAGATGCCAATCGCCTCCGTGAGTCTGTCTGGCCTCTGTAATAACTTCATCTGTGAGCTATCTCTATTTCTCCTCCTGACACAACGCGTTACAAAGCGTCGGACATCGAACAGGCAGATAACCTCTGAAGATGTCTACTAGTCCATCAACAAGAACGATATTTATTCGAGTCTGACTAAATAACGTAAAGCAATTCGTTATATCGCGAGACCTGATATCACGCGATACTTCCTAACGCTGAGGCCGGCGGCCTGTTGCAAGGGTGGTTTTTCGGCTCACAGGCGCTCGGGGGGTGCGTCTCGACCACCATTCAACCCGAAAAAAGTCATATAACTATTCCAATGACTCCGAAGCTGTTCGGTTAAGGTAAAAAAGTTACTTAGTTCACCTTTAAACAGTGTCATTAAAAGCACATTATACCATGGTCTGGGTGAATACTCGATTCTGATTGGCTGCAGGGTGTCCATTAAAAAGTGATAGAGGGCACCTAGTAAAGGAGTTCTGGTGAAACTGACTGTTTACCGTTCGAAATTAATAAATAAATGCGCTGGCGACATCAGCTGTGAGTAACCATAGCAACAGGCAGTAAACTGAAGGGTTCTACGACTATAAATATCTCCGGTTGCTAAATAAACCGTCAGGCGTAACCAGGGAAACCAAGTTATTGTTTGTAAAAACTTTAGATTTCGATTGTAAAACTAATTAAAATATAAACCTATGTTTTAAAAATGTGTTATTTGGCAAGTGACCATGGTATAAGCGGGTTAATGCCCTTCGAGGTGTCCATTGTCAGGTATTAATGGACTTCAGCGGAGGCAACAGTTCGACGCGCACGCATCGCCGTCATTGGGCATTAACCCTTACTTACGCCACAAAATAGACACTTTTCTGTGTGTGCAAATGGGCTTCGGATACGCATTAAAAAATGTCAGAAATGTAAAAAGTGGCAAAAAAGCCTTTTTGGAGAGTATTCACGTAAACACAGTGGCTTATGTCTTATGTAAAGGTACACAGTTGAGAAAGAAAATGTGTGTGTAAGAGTATATTGGATACGTGCATTAGCTCTTAAAGTGACAGCAGGTTTATTTGTCATTAATGATAAACAACAAATGACAAAGGAAAATCACTCACTGATATTATTTAATGAGGATGAATCTATATGTAATGTATACAGTGAGACTATGCAGTGTTATATGCAGTTATTTTACTATTAAACATTTGATTGTTACATTTTTTTGTTGCAGGCTATTACTTATCTGAATACCACTGTCTTATGTCCGTTTTGTTTGCAATTAGTTTCTTTGTTCTTATTGTATTGCTGACTGTTAAAGGGACACTTCACCGATTAGCGTTAAGCTTTGTATCAGTAGAAACCCGGTAGTATTTTGGAGTGGCCGTGCTTCCCTCCCTTCATGTCCCCCTGAGACGAGAGATTTCTGTATTGTGTGTCTGGAAAACAAACTCAGATGACGCAAAAATGGTCATTTATCGTCATCAGAGGCTCTTTTGTCCAGAGGCGAGAGACTACAGCCAATAGGAGGAGCTCGTCCCGCATGTGTTCAACCCGCCCATAGGGGGATCTCACGATAAAACACCGTCTTTTCAGTTTCCAGTCGACTAGTAGCCTAGCTGTATCATTTCTCCCGATACTGCCCTCTGTAACCGGTAGGCGTGGCTTGGGAGTGTCCTCGTAGGGCAGCGAAGCAAGTGCATTCTGGGAGTTGTAGTCTTTCATCCACATGAGCCAAAAATACATTTTCTGGCTTGTCTCAGTCTAGAAGGCACCAACTTCTACAATAATTTCACATTTCTACTACATAAATGACCCAATTTAAATACACATTCATCTTTCCAGCGGTGAAATATCCCTTTAACCTAACATCAGTTTTTGCTGAAGGAATTGTGAAATTTCACTGATATTTAAAATTACCCAAATCGTGAAATAAAACTTTGATCAAATCGCCCACCAATAATCGTGATTTCAATATTGACCAAAAATAATCTAGATTATGATTTTTGCAATAATCGAGCAGCCTTATTCTATACCATCTTGCGTCGTAGCCTATGATTCAATAGGTGTCATCATCATACAGTCCACATACGTGTCGTACCCAAGTTTATTAGATCAGTGTCGTACAGTGTGATTTGTGATGATCTTACAGGTTTGCCGAAATCTGTAGCAGGTATTAGTGTGGCACTAGGTTTAAGCCTCGTCTGTGAAACCAGGCATAAGTGTCTCATGTGCAAATCATTACAAAGACAACAAAAGTAAAGTCTCACCACAAAGAGTCCTCCTCCTCCAGCGCGAGCCGATGTCTGGTGAAGACTGCGCACCTGCCTCGCCTGCAGGACAAATGCAATCATGATACTTATAAACAAGTGTTCAGTAGGAAATACTCGGAGAAAACTATTGAGTATAAAGTCAGAGTAGATGTAAAACACTGTCTGTGCAATTCATAACTTTGTGCATATTGTGTGTACTGATCATATATGCTCCAAGTATACAGTGCTTATGCTCTTTAATGCTTTCTGTTCAGTGTATTCAGTGTTGACTGGGTCTCTCTGCATTAGTCATTGCAATAATAATGCATATTATTTATATATATATATATATATATATATATATATATATATATATATACACACACACACACACACACACACACACACACACATACATACATACATATATATATACACACACACACACATACATATATACACACATACATATACACACACACACACACACACACACACACACACACACACACACAATGTCTAATAAAATAAAATAAATTCCCAAGGCAAATAATTAAAGTCCTTAGCTGTTTTTAACGAGTGTCTAGTAATCACAAAAGGTTTCATTCTTATTTGAATGACATATAACCACAATCAGGCCTCAATATTAGCTGTTAGCCTATTAGCTTTATGTCCTTGCACAGATGTCAACGCTGCTTTTAAAGCAAAATTCGCATGCAATTCTTCTAAACACCTCATGAATAATACGACTAAAGCATGTATAAAGTAAACCTACCGCATAAGACACGGCAGAGCGCAGCGTTGAAGATAAAAACATCTTTTCAATGCGCTCGGTCGGTCACACTAAACCGCACTAAACACAAGCAATGGCGGACATCAAGAAGCGATGCGAGTTCGATTGAGCGGGTCTGGTTACACAAGGGCCATTCTAAGCATCGAGGCTGTATAATGGAACACCGAGCGGCAAACAAAAATGCAGATACACAATAGTGTGTCCTTGACATGCCACGATAAAAATATCTGACAATCAGCGTACACACTTGATCTTACGTGCTATACGGGGTTATAATGCAATACTGCAACTAAAATGTGAGCCAAAATGTTTCGTTTATTGTTCTTTTTAACAAATGGGATTTATTCCAAATTATTATAATGAACAATTATTTATGTCCTTTCCAAAACTATATGCAGAAAACCAATATAATATAATATTTATTGAGCCACTAGACTAGTAGATTCAATTATTTTGTGCATATGTTCTAGTTTTTGGTCTAAAAGAAATTCCCTTGTTTTTGTAGGTTCAGCGAACAATATTGCTTGGTCAAAGAAACGATGGCTCCCTTTTCCAGGAAATAAACCGTAGGCATCAATTCCAATTCCATGAGTGGGCAGGAGAATCCAGAGTTACAATAGAGAGGGTGGATGAGTCATGAAAATCATCCTGTTCAGACACAAAGACTATTTTATTTTATTACATTTGAAACATATTCACAAGTAAATAACATATTTTTAATATAAAAATGTCAAAAAGTCTTCCTTTCAAAATAGTGTGTTATGTTGTTGTTGTTGTTATTATTATTCATTTAATATAATTTAATCAATATATATTCATGATAACATCATTTTTATTCTAAAAATGCTAACAGTATTTTTTTAGGGTTATGGTTAGGGTTAGTTTGGTGTCATCATAACCACTGGGCCGTTGCATAAAAATCAACTGTTTTGTTTTAAGTCAGATAAATATAAAGGTAGATCAGTCTATTTTCAATTGCAAAAGTAAGACTGATAACTGTTAGTTGGTCAAACTAGTTATTAAGAAACAGTTTTAACAGAGTGGCTAAGTATAAGAAACTGGACACAGCTCTATATGAAGGTATGCCCTCATTTAGGCAGCCAAGTAAATGTGTGTGTGAGTGTGTGTCCAGTTAGCATGCAGCCCACTCATGCTACGCCTCCCTCTGCAATGGGATCAGCAGCCGAGCAGCCGCTCAACCAATCAGAAAGTAGGAGTGCTGAATGGAGCGCTCTGATTGGTGGAGGCGGAGCTGAGCAGACTGAGCATGATTAAAGAGTGGGTACCACATGCACAGTCACAATACACTTCTTCATCTACAGACTGACCTAACGCAGACCATAGTGATTGTCAAATGTCTCCTGTTTCAGACTCCAGCAATGTGGTTGCTCCGGGAACCCAGGAGCCAGAGGAGAAGATATACCATCCGTCAGATGGCCAGTTCACAGATGCACATGTGCCAGACTTTGACACATATCTTGCAATGTATAAGAAGTCTATAGAAGAGCCTGAAGGTAGGAAAGCTAATGTTCATGCATAAATCACGACTGAGAGGAGAATTTAATGCAGTAAAGCTGTTTGTGTAATGTGTATTACAGGGTTCTGGGGGGATGTTGCTCAAGAGTTTCACTGGGAGAAGCCTCCGTCAGGGCAGATGTTGCAGTATAACTTTGATGTCACCAAGGGGGACGTTTACATCAAGTTCATGGAGGGAGCAAAAACCAACATTTGCTACAACGTTCTTGACCGGAATGTGCATGAGAGGAACCTGGGAGAGAAAGTGGCTTACTATTGGTAATCTAACATTATATGGTGCATAATTATGTACATTTATAACATGTGTAATATATATATATATGGCTGCAAAATTCCAGGAATTTCTCTAAGTTGGAAACTTTCCATGGGAATTATTGGGAATATATGGGATATATAGGGCTGCAAAATTCTATATATAAAAAGTTCTTAAGTAGGTTCTTAACACATACTTGTGTAATATATATATATATATAGGGCTACAAAATTCCAGGAATTTTCAAAGTTGGAAACTTTCCATGGGAATTATTGTGAATATATGGGAATAAACTTGACATTTGCAAATATATATATAACAGGGAACTAAAAAAAATATATATATATATATAATAATCTTGCAGCATTATCTTGGTTAAAACAGATCAGAAATATAATTTGTAAATTTTGTAGCATGAGCATGTCCACTTATGCCCAAACAAAATGTTTATATTTGTATATTATACAGCTTGTATAAATAAATAACCCCAAATTTTCAATTAATTTAGTAAATTCTCCAACTTGAAATGTTTCCAAAATTTCCATGGAAAGTTTCCGGAAGTTTACTGGACATTGTCTGCCCCTTCGCAACCCTAGTTATATAACCCAAGCTTTAATAGTTGATGCATTTCAGGCTGGCAAAGAGCAGTGCTTGTTTGCATGTGTTTTTTTCACCATAGAAAGTATATTTGTATTCACAATAAACTATGTAGAGACTAAATCATTTCAAATAGATATCAACATGGTTTAGCCATGTTAATGCATTTGTGCAAGGTACAATCTAGACTTGTAATGTTTTATAAGTATTAAGCACAGACAGACGAGGCAGGGCTCAGTGATTAATCTGAGTGTTATTGAATCATCTGCATATCACAGACCTCTTTGATTACACACACTGTAAACAGTGATAGGAAGGTTCCTGTAAGAGTTGCATCAATGACACATGAGAAGATGAACTTCTCCCAGGAACATCCCTATGACTGTTTCTAGTATATAATAAACTTATTTTATGTTTAGGTGATCAGTAACAGTCATTGTTGTCATGCTGTCTTTGCTGTGAAGTATTAATAGTCTTGTTGAACAAGGGGTGTCAGATGACTGCTGTTATATACAGCACCAGTCATATATCACACATCAGCTTTACATCACATTCTAACAAGGGTCAGTCTCACAAACACATGTCCAGCTGCTCATGTTTCACCCCCACAGTTTTGAGAAATTAAAAGAAATTATATTGTGCATAAATTAAAATTGCACATATTTTTAGGAACATTAACATTGATATCATTATTTATATGGAAATTAAGCACCCACCCCCCCACAATTTGTATTAAATTTTTTTTTTTTTTTTGTAATTCGTATTATTCTTAATGTATTCACAATACTGTAATATAGTAGTAAAAAATCAATTTTATTCAATTCAGCACAAATTAATATATATATAAATTTTCACGATTTATCAATTTGACAGCACTCATATATATATATAATATATAATATAATATTTACACACACACACACACACACACACACACACACACATACATACATACATACATACATATAGCAAAATATAATACAATTTTTATTTTATGTTAGATGCGATTAATCACGATGTTATATATTATAATATTTACACACATATATATATTATTTATATATTTATATATTAATAATATACATATATTGAAATATTTATGTGAAAATATGATATATATATATCGTATTTTCACATAAATAATATCACTTATACAATATAATGTAATATTTACATATGTATGTGTGTGTGTATATATATATATATATATACATATATATACATACATTTATATATTTATATATTAATAATATACATATATTGAAATTATGTGAAAATATGATATATATATATATATATCATATTTTCACATAAATAATATCACTTATACAATATAATGTAATATTTACATATGTATGTGTGTGTATATATTAGAGGTGGGCATAGATTAATTTTTTTAATCTAGATTAATCTAGATTAATTTTGAAATTAATCTAGATTAATCTAGATTAAAATGGCTCATTTGAATTCTGCCGAAGGCATTCAGAATATGTGTGCTACCCAAATAATGACTATAAAAGTAAGTCTTTGAGAACGGGTTTCTCAAGCCAGGTGGCGCATTAGACCAGGGGCTCATCTCCTGTTTCCAAAATGCATCATAAACTGCTTGAGAAAGCTGTTCTACTCATAGACTGTAAAAGGTTACTACTGTACTGTTACCGTCCGTAGGCAACATTAGGTAGGCCTATGTTATTATCAACTACTATAGGCTATCAATTAGGGATGGGCGATATGGCCTAAAATCTATATTGTGATATACATTGCAGCCTCTTGCGATAACGATTTACAGTATATTATAATAAAACCATTTCAGAACAGATTACACAGACCCATGCTAAACAACTGCTAAATGTATATTTTTTTTAAAGGGTGTATGTAGTTTTGAGAACATATATTGTGCAAAACTGTAAGTATACAACATAATTTTGCAGATAAATAAAATTTCAGTACACTATAGCTGCAGAGACTTAAGTAGGTCTAATGTTTATTATGGCTTGGAGCTTATGAAACCCCAAATTTAAAATTAGAATATTGTCTAACTGATGTCTTTTCAGTTAAAAAGAAACACAACAATGATTCTTAAAATCGAGATGATGTGCTACACCACTAAGCAAGGCTGGATTAGTACCCCCAGGGGCCCCTGGGCACTGAAGCTCATGGGCCCCCTCCCCTACCTGACAACCACACCCTCCAAAGGAACACACACCAGGTGTGGGATTTAACATGCCAATCACTATTTATCAAAAGCTGAATGACTAGTTCACAAGACAATGATACGAAATACATTTTTCTGAAAAGTATGGCTGCACGATTTGGGGAAAATGTCATATTGTGATTATTGAGGTCAATATTGCGATATGCGATTGCGATATAGTAAACAAATGGTTTCATTAGTTAACTTGCTTATTTCTCAAGTAAAATGCACACACAGATTAGTGATAATGCTGAAATTTGTAGCCCATTTCTCAACTCAAACTAGAAACAACAACTAAATGCACTGTGTTTTCAAATTAAAATAAATTCAATATTGTTATTTGTCTCAATAATACAAGAGTTAAAAATAAATGTCATATTTACCTGTGCCTGTCAAACAGGTAGACCTAGGACATATACCGAAATTGTCAAACTGCACTGCATAAATTATAAATTAAATATAGACTAATCCTTATTATAGCAAAAAAAATAAAAAAATAAACTTTAGTCAACAGCAGTGAGTCATTTTCTCTGTTCTTTTTGTTCTT